>NC_057810.1:721033990-721037809 GCF_018294505.1 Triticum aestivum | reverse complement strand
CGCGATGGGCCCGGCGGGCCTCGGCGGCGGCGGCGCGCAAGGGGGCCACGTGGCGGCGCGCTAGAGGAGGAGGGAGGCGGCGGCGCTGAGGTGGCGCGATCCGATTGGACGGAGCGACGTGGTCTGCGGACGTGTCCGGCGCGGGCGGACGCGTCCGGCTGCGGGAGGAGGACGAAGCTAGGGTTTCGGGGGGATTTGGTCCGCGAATTTCGGGAGAGGTCTAGTTTTATAGGTAGAGGGAGCTAGGAGAGTCCAAATGAGGTGCGGTTTTCGGCCACGCGATCGTGATCGAACGACCGAGAGCATGGAGGGGAGTTTGCTAGGTTTTGGGCCACTTTGGAAGGGGTGTTGGGCTGCAACAAAAGAGGGCTTTTACGGTTACCCGGTTAACCGTTGGAGTATCAAACGACCTCCAAATGGCACGAAACTTGACAGGCGGTCTACCCGTACTATACCAAGGCCGCTTGGCAAATCTCGGTCCATTCCGAGAAAGTTTAACACCCGCTCACGAAAAGAGACAAGAAGGGGACGCCGGGTGACATAGGAGCGCCAGATTGCAAAACGGACAACGGGGAAAATGCTCGGATGCATGAGACGAACACGTATGCAAAATGAAATGCACATGATGACATGATATGAAATGCAGATGATGACATGGCAAAATGCAACACGCAAGCAAATGACATGGCAACAACGACGAATAACTGGCGGACACCTGGCGCATCGGATCCGGGGCATTACAACACTCCTCCACTAACAAGAGATCTCGTCCCGAGATCTTAGGACCGAGACGGAAGGGAAAAGGGATGAGGTGAAACAAGAACTCATGAGAAGAAGCAAAGAATCGAGAGCCCTCGAGAAGAAGAGAGGAACGACGAGAATGACGAGAATCAAAAGCTCCCGGGATAAGATAGACTATGAAACCACTCGTTCTAACCGGAGTGGTTAGAATGAGAAAAGAAACGAATAAGACTGAAAGGATTTAGGCAGCACTCCGGCTGAAACATGGAAGAATAGAACACGAGCTTGAGAGGATGGAATGATACTTGATGAACTCTTGAAGGATGAATTAAATCATGAAGAGCCACCATGAAGAACTCCAGTAACAAAAGTAAGACGAGATAAAAATGAGGGATGAAAGAATAGATGAGCGTTGCGATGATTAAATGGAGGATCCGACGACATGGCCGAGGAAATTTGAACTCCGGGAAAAGAAAACAGTTGGAACTAGAATTTATTCACCAAAAACAAACTCTAATGGAAGGGATTATTCACTTGGATGAAATAAGAATAAGATTTATTGTATGCTTATCCATCATCAAATTAAATTGATGGCAAGCAATGGATTTTGCATACTACTTATTCTTCTTGAAAAAGGATTGAGAAGTGACATATCGCAAACTTGAGAAGGTCTTCATGAATCTCCGGTAGGATTGAAAAAAAACGAATGGATTAAAAGATAATCAAGGAAAAAGAATCTTGAACGAACCACTGTGAGAATTCGAAAATGACTAATGAAAGAGAATGAATCACCGGGAAGAATTAGAAGAACCAATGAGCTAGAGGGGATTTAGATGCAAAAGAACAAAGAGATCGCGAACTGATTGAAGAATACTTGAACGAAGCACCGGAAGAATATTGAGATGAACGAAGGGGCACGAATATAGAATAATTGGAGAACAAATTTGGAAAACTTAGAACGAAGAAATCTTCCGAATAGATGGTCTCCGGATGATCGAGAGAGAAAGCAACTCCTGAAATGCTCCGGATGGATGAAAAGAATTTGCATGACTTGAAACAATTTGATAGGATAACATCGAGCTAGCACCGCGAATCTCCGGGAGAACGGACAAGATTTAGAGGAAAAACTCTTCTTCGGTCTTCAAAGTTGAGAATGACGACGAGAAACACCACCGAAATTACTAAGATACTCCGGGAGAATGAAAAACCGAAAAGGTTGAGTCAACAATGAAAAGAATTTGAAAGCGATCTTGGAGAAGGCATGTGACTGATGAAATTCATTCTTACGTCACACTTGAAAATAATTATGAATGCTCCGGGGGAATTAGAAGAGTCAGGTAAGATCCTTGGAAAAAAAACCTGTGGGTTAGGGCCCACTAAAAGAAAACACCGTTGGAAAGAATTGTTGAACAGATAGATGATGCACCAGAACAATTGAAATTTTGAATGAGGTGACCACCTCGAATTAATTTGAACACGGACGAATCTCCTGTGATGTCTTGAACACTCCGGAAGGATAAACTGGCGAGAGGCGAACGAGCAAGGGGAAGACATTTGAGCTGAGGGAAAGAATATAATCAACACCGAAAAACTTGAATTGAATGCACCGGAAAAAGAAAGGATGAAGAATGACGAACGAGACGAGAATTCACCGGTTGAAATGATTGAGGGAAGACTGAAGAGACTCCGTACGAATGAAAATTGATGGTCGAAAGAGACTCAGACTCCGGGAAGAAGAGGGTGGGAGGGCGGGAAAAACACAGGCAACTGGAAGGGGAAAAACAACGAATATCTTGAAGAGGAAACACCGGTTGAAATCATTGAAGAAAGAAAGCAACGACTTCGCACGAGTAGGATGGATACTCAATTACGGACTCCGGTTCCGAGAGGAAGAAGGGTGGGCGGATGGGAAAAGAAAACAACCGAGGTTGAACTGGCAAAGAAGAAGAGGCTCGAGTCAACTTGACGAGAAATGCACCGGATGAAAAGAGCTGAGGAACAAAGATCGGAAAACCAACTGCGTGAACCTAAAGAAAAATTTGAATGGGAAGAGGAGTAATCCAAAACACCTACGTCAAGATTCCTCACCAGAGCGACGAATGGGGCTGAGGAGTAAAAAGAATTCCTACTCTCTGATATAACTAGACTCAGAAAACAGTTTTCTTCTAGACTCAACAACGGCCAAACTACACGATCAATCAAGGGGGGGCTCCTAGGGTCGGTCGAGACTCTGATACCAACTTGTCACGCCCAACATGCGACCCTATCCAAAAGGAGCTCGAAGGTCCCACTAAGGATAGACCCGCATATTGAAACGCTTTTGCAAGGTGGATATCATTACATCAACATTACATAATAGATAGGGATACATACATAAGGCATACAATGCCACACGAATACAACAATACATCATACAAGAGATCAACATCCAACTACGGATGATACATAAACAGAAACTCAAACAATATCCACCCTGTTAGCCCAGGCTGCCGACCTGGAACCTATCCCTGATCGAAGAAGCAGAAGAAGAAACTCAACGCAAGCAAGCATCACTCTCGCGTCATGATCATCGCATAACCCGTACCTGCAACTGTGGTTGTAGTAACCTGTGAGCCACGAGGACTCAGCAATCCCATTACCATGGGTATCAAGACTAGCAAAGCTTAATGGGAAAGGAAGGGGTAAAGTGGTGAGGTTGCAGCAGCGGCTAAGCAAGATATGGTGGCTAACCAACGCAAAAGAGAGCGAGAAGAGGAACAAAGGAACGGTCGTGAAGCTAGCAATGATCAAGAGGTGATCCTGAACACCTACTTACGTCAAACATAACACAGAAACCGTGTTCACTTCCCGGACTCCGCCGAGAAGAGACCATCACGGCTACACACGCGGTTGATGCGTTTTAATTCGGATCTGGTGTCAAGTTATCTACAACCGAACATTAACAAATTCCCATCTGCCACATAACCGCGGGCACGGCTCTCGAAAGTTTATACCCTGCAGGGGTGTCCCAACTTAGCCCATGACAAGCTCTCGCGATCAACTAAGGAATAGACCTTTTCCCTTGGGAGTCGCTCTCTC
>NC_057810.1:721011381-721033887 GCF_018294505.1 Triticum aestivum | reverse complement strand
AGACTGCGGGGCCCCCTCGGGGCAACTCGAGGTCTGGTTTTACTCGTAGGCTGACCTATCCGGTGTTGCCCTGAGAACGAGATATGTGCAGCTCCTATCGGGATTGTCGGCGCATCGGGCGGCTTTGCTGGTCTTGTTTTACCATTGTCGAAATGTCTTGTAAACCGGGATTCCGAGACTGATCGGGTCTTCCTGGGAGAAGGTCTATTCCTTCGTTGATCGCGAGAGCTTGTCATGGGCTAAGTTGGGACACCCCTGCAGGGTATAAACTTTTGAGAGCCGTGCCCGCGGTTATGTGGCAGATGGGAATTTGTTAATGTCCGGTTGTAGATAACTTGACACCAGATCCGAATTAAAACGCATCAACCGCGTGTGTAGCCGTGATGGTCTCTTCTCGGCGGAGTCCGAGAAGTGAACACGGTTTCTGTGTTATGTTTGACGTAAGTAGGTGTTCAGGATCACCTCTTGATCATTGCTAGCTTCACGACCGTTCCTTTGTTCCTCTTCTCGCTCTCTTTTGCGTTGGTTAGCCACCATATCTTGCTTAGCCGCTGCTGCAACCTCACCACTTTACCCCTTCCTTTCCCATTAAGCTTTGCTAGTCTTGATACCCATGGTAATGGGATTGCTGAGTCCTCGTGGCTCACAGGTTACTACAACCACAGTTGCAGGTACATGTTATGCGATGATCATGACGCGAGAGCGATGCTTGCTTGCGTTGAGTTTCTTCTTCTGCTTCTTCGATCAGGGGATAGGTTCCAGGTCGGCAGCCTGGGCTAGCAGGGTGGATATTGTTTGAGTTTCTGTTTATGTATCATCCATAGTCGGATGTTGGTCTCTTGTATGATGTATTGTTGTATTCGTGTGGCATTGTATGCCTTATGTATGTATTCCTATCTATTATGTAATGTTGATGTAATGATATCCACCTTGCAAAAGCGTTTCAATATGCGGGTCTATCCTTAGTGGGACCTTCGAGTTCCTTTTGGATAGGGTCGCATGTTGGGCGTGACATTTTTGTTCCACCACATGTAGAACATGCAAATCGAATTCTCTCGTTTCCGAAGTTCAAACTTTTCATGACCAGTTAGGAGTTTTTGACCTGATTGAATGCAGGTGCGGGATCATTTATGTGAAATGATAAAGGGGAAGCGGAGGTACATGCATGAGTTTAGCGAGGAGAAGGACAAAGGACTAGAGTGGGAACCATCTGCCCCTGATTTCAAGCACCACAATCTGGTTGAGCTCAGTATCTATGGGTTTCAGGCAGAAGACAAATTCGTGAGTTATACCAGAAATGTTATGGAGGCAGCAGTGAACCTGGAGGCCGTAAACCTGTATAAGAACCCAGGGTGTGAGAAATGCAAGCGCAGGCTTCCAAGTGGGTGGACGTGGACGGAGATGGTGTTGATTAGAGACAAAATCAACAAGGGTATGTCGTTAGATGTTGGGATTCGCTTTCCGAGTTGATGGGCGACAATTCATATGGATCGGAGGGAGTACCATCTCAAAATACACAGGTTCATCGTCGACGATTAATCAGTGCATACTACAGTAGCTTGCCGTCAGCGACAATTAATGTGAATCGAAGGGTGTACTAAGTTGAGTATGATAAGGAGATTAGCTTAACACTAGCAAAAGAGCCCGTGCGTTGCAACGAGAGAGAAAACATAACACACGCTTTTAACTCAACAACCATCACTCAAGACCACAATAGGTCCATCTCTTTTATTTTTGCGAGGCATCATATTTATGTTGCCGCTTATCCTCCTTCTCACCCTCGCCAGCGATGGTCTCGGTGTTCACACAAAACAACAAAAAATATGTGTTGAATATGGTTAATCCTAAGGCGTCTCTCTCTCCCTCTCTCTTCCCTCTCCCCCTCTCTCTTTCTCTCTTTCGTCCGCTTTCTCTCACTCTCGCGATGAGAAATCTGTTGTTTTTCCCTGCGACATTTTTCAGAGGTATGCATGTGTAGTTATCAATGTTTTCTTTTCCTTATATGGTTATAGTGGGCTGTTTATTTGCAATTCGGATCGCCGCCGGTATGAAAAAAAACCGAATTGCGCTATAAATTATAAGTTTGCTTCCGTAACAATATTTTAAAAATATTTAACAGGTAAAATTAACATCATATTTATATTCCACACATTTTTTTAATAAAATTTCATATATAATATGTTAAAATCGAAGTTACGGTTTAAAAGATACAGATAATTTAGAAAATCATTTGGTTTGACTCAAATATATTCCAAAATAATATTTAAAAATACTTAACAGATAAAAATAATCTCATATTCATATTCTACATATTTTTTAATCAAATTTCATATATAACATGTTCAAATCGGAGTTACGGTTTAAAAGATATGGATGATTTTAAAAAGCATTTGTTTGACTTAAATATGATCCACGGATGAATTACCTAAAACATCAAGGGGGGTTTCAAAAAATGTAAAATAACGGTTTGGGTGTGACTTAAATCCGGACGGTGGGTTGATTTCAAGAAAAGACAGGGACTTTTGTGTAAAATACGAAAATAACGATTTGTTTTAACTTAAACCAGGACTGCGGGTTGAATTCTCTAAAATAGAGGGACTTTTCTGAAAAATGCCATGACGGACGAAAGAAATCCAATTTGCTTTATTATTAGGTAAAGATTAGTGTCAAGTATTTTGGATCATGACCGAGGGAAACTTATTACAGTCATGCACACGATATGGACATCGCGAAACCGATGGACACATGATCAACCTGTTTTTGATCCGGTTCAGTCGGTGAAGATGGTCAGGGATGACCTGTTGATGCTTGAGATACCCATGTGGCGACGTGGGATCCCAGATGGACAGTGCTAGAGGCTTCCCGATGTTGGCTGGATAAAAATTAATACTGATGGGGCTATTAGTACTGAAAATCACTCTGGAGGAGGCGGTGGTGTGGCTCGTTCTCACCTATCCTTTGTCGGAGCTTGGAGCAAACCGTTCGCCGGGGTAACTGATCCACTGATCGCCGAAGCTTTGGCCCTCCGAGAGGGTGTAATTTTTGCACAACTCCGGGGTTTTTCACATGTGGTGATGGAAGTGGACTGTCTGGAGGTTGTTAACCTCCGGGCTTCACGCAGCAATGCTCGTTCCATTGTAGCGCCTATTTTAGGTGAGATAGGGGAGAAATCTTCAAGTTTTATTTCTTTTTCTGTTAGGCATGTCCTTAGGGATGGCAATAGTGTGGCAGACCTCTGTGCAAAGCACGCATGTACCTTGTCGGTCTTCGAGTGCTGGCTCGAGGAATGCCTGAGTTTTCTAGTTAGGAGCCTTCGTGCTGATTGTAACAAGACCTTGTTAAAGCAATAAAGCTCCCCAATGTTTCGATGCAAAAAAAGTTATTTTGGCTAGACGGAGTACAATAAGAAACCGCGAAACTGATTCGTGTAGGAGTGTGTGATTTATTATGGGCTATATGAAATTGCAGGAACGATTTGGTTTTTAACAGAACAACACATATTCATTTCTTGTAGGTTATTTTTCGGGCCACTACACTGCTCCGTATGTGGTCGCTACTCACTCTGACGGATGCCATGGAGCGTATGGTTACTGGGTCTATCCGTTGGGAGACGGTAGCACGGGCTATCTTCAACCGGTTTGGATGGCGGTCATGTAATAGGATAGGTGTTTACTTTCCTATCTTTCTTTATTCCGCCGGTTGTGGCTATTCTGCTTTCTTGCAGTTAACTCTTTGTGAGCCTTTTTGTAATTCAAGACTTGATGACTTTGTCCGACTATTTGTTCTTTAATAAAATAGCCGCATGCATCTTTCCGATGCAGAGCCCGGGGGATAACCTCCTTTTCGAAAAAAACTCTAAAAATGTTAAAACAAAAATAAAGCTAACCAATTATATTGTCAGCACGGCACAATCTTAGGTATACTTGTATCGTTTGTATATGTATGATGCCATGCTTTTTACTGTGCAATGGCCCTGAAAAATTTCTACCTCCAGAAAATCCAAAAGACAGCTTCTCGAGACATCTTCTCATATATTGTTTGAATTCATGAATATATATATTTTTTCATCCATATTTTCAAATTTGTAAATATTTTTAAATTTATGAGAATTTTTTGAATTCATGAATTTTTGTGCAATCTGTGAATGTTTCCAAAATTTGTACTATTTGCCATATTCTTGAACTTTTTTTTATTTTGCAAAGATTTTAGAAAAATCATAAATATTTTTTGAATTTTTCGAATGTTTTACTATTCTCGTGAACATATTTTGAATTCATAAAGAATATTTAATTTTTTTCTGAATTATGAACTTCTAAAAAAAACCTGAATATTTTGAATTCACGTATCTTTTTAACTGTGGAACATTTTTTTGAATATGCAAAAATATTGAATTCGATATTTGAAAATTTATTCTTTTAAAAATTGACCTATTTTCCATTTTTTTAATTTATATAAACCCACAAACCTTTTTTACCGTCCACAGCCTTTTTTGAATTCACAAATGTTATTTTATTTTGTAGGGATATTCTCAAAGTTTGGAATGTTTCATGATTTTGGTCTGCTTTAAAGTTTCCCTTCATTTCTACGTATGGGCCGATGCCCAACTCAGCCGACCGGGCCAGCCAGCTGAAGTATGCTCCAAACAAAAACAATGGCATGTCGATTTGACGACAGCGTGGCCCAGGACCTACCTATCCATCCATGAGACGGTCTAATGGGCGTAGTTGGTGCCATCCTTGTTTTTTTCTCCCTTCTTGCCAGCAAACATGGTCTAAACTCAAATATTATGTAGGGGTAGCATGTCCCCCCCTAAAAAAAATGTAGAAATAGGATTTCTAATTCAACGGAATGTTAAGTATGATCTTTTAAAAAAATGTTGATCTATTCATTAATTGTCAAGACATTATAATGGACACCAAAAATAACAAAAACTATATTCAGATCCGTAGACCTTCTAGCGATGACAATAAACACGAGAAGGAGCCGAAAACGTGTTGTCATCGTTCCTTCCTCGTCAGAGCCAGACAAACTTACTGTAGTACACAATAAAGCCGGCTCCCCTAAAGCTGTCCACGAACCACGAACACTATGTGCATCCGATTTGAGGTGCAGTAGAGTTGCCCTGATGTTGTTCTGCTGCTGCGTTGCGCAATGGGTGCTTTTGCATGCATAGTGAGCATGGTTACGTATGTGACGCACACGACATCTTCGTGCATTGTCCGAGTAAAGCGAGCAACACCGTTGACGACCCGATCAAGTCAGGCCACCTGCATGTCTATTTTTTTTTTGAAAAGGGGCGCTTTATTACTTGAAGACTTTAAGCATTACACCCTGCATAACTAAGATGCACACAGCCAAATAAAATCCTCTCACACAAACAAAAAATAAAAAAAAGCAAAATATGAAGAGACATGTAGAGTCTATATCCATATCTGTACCTAATCTCTACCTAATCTTTACCTAATATTAAAGCAAATTGGGTTTTTTTCGTCCGTCATGGCATTTTTTCAGAAAAGTCCCTCTATTTCAGAGAATTCAACCCGCAGTCCCGTTTTAAGTTAAAACGAAGCGTTATTTTCGTATTTTACACAAAAGTCCCTGTCTTTTCTTGAAATCAAACCACCGTCCGGATTTAAGTCACACCCGAACCGTTATTTTTCATCTTTCGAAACCCCCACTGATGTTTTAGGTAATTCATCCGCGGATCATATTTAAGTCAAACAAATGCTTTTTAAACTCATCCATATCTTTTAAACCGTAACTCCGATTTGAACAAGTTATATATGAAATTTGATTAAAAAAATATGTAGAATATGAATATGAGATTATTTTTACCTGTTAAGTATTTTTAAATATTATTTTGGAATATATTTGAGTCAAACCAAATGATTTTCTAAATTATCTGTATCTTTTAAATCGTTACTTCGATTTTAACATATTATATATGAAATTTTGTTAGAAAAATTTGTGGAATCTAAATATGATGTTAATTTTACCTGTTAAATATTTTTAAAATGTTGTTATCGAAGCAAACTTTTAATTTATAGTGCAAGATCCGTTTTTTCATACCGGCGGCGATCCGGATTGCAAATAAATACCCCACTATAACCATATACGGAAAAGAAAACATCGATAACTACACGTGCATACCTCTGAAAAATGTCGCAAGGAAAAACAACAGATTTGTCATCGCGGGAGTGAGAGAAAGCGAGAGAGAGAGAGAGAGAGAGAGAGAGAGAGGAAGAGGGAGGAGAGAGGGAGAGAGACGCCTTAGGATTAACCATATTCAACACACGTTTTTTGTTGTTTTCTATGAACACCGAGGCCATCGCCGGCGAGGGTGAGAAGGAGGATAAGCGGCAACACAAATATGATGCCTCGCAGAAATAAAAAAGATGGACCTATTGTGGTCTTGAGTGATGGTTGTTGAGTTAAGAGTGTGTGTTATGTTTCTCTCCCGTTGCAACGCACGGGCTCTTTTGCTAGTAATAAAAATAAAGAATCTATTGCTTATGATGGTACGTCATTGAAATTGCCCCCAAACTTGTAAAATATTACCCATCGATGCCACCTATAAGTGATAAAAAACGTTCCACACAGGGAATCCCTGCCAGGGCCGGCCCGTGCAGTAGGAACCCTCTATATTGCGCTCTGCACGCTGGGAAAAGACACAATGCCTGTTTGGGCCAGCCCATGTCCGGCGGCCTATTTTAAAATTTCATTTTCATTTTGCGTTTTCCTTTTTTGTATTAAAAAAAGTTCCGAAAATTAAAAATATGGAATTTTGAAATACAATGTTTAATAGTTTATAACTTGCAAAATATTACCCATCGATCGCACCTATAAGTAACAAAAAATGTTTCAAATAGGGAATCCCTTCCTGGACCGGCCCATGCAGTAGGAACCTCTATACTGCGCTCTGCATCCTGGGACAAGACCCAGCGCGCCTGTTTGGGCCAGCCCATGCATGGCGGCCTAGTTTTTGAATTTCGTTGTTTAGTTTGCGTTTTCCTTTTTCATATTAAAAGAAGTTCCGAAAAAATAAAAAAATGCGAATTTTGAAATAGAATATTTAATAATTTATAAATCGTTGAGGATTCAGAAAATGTTTGCGACTTTTAAAAGATGATCGCAATTTTCAAAACAAATTTCAGCAAATCAAAAGATTGTTCATCATTTTTAAAAACTTTTGTGTATTGAAAAAAGTTAATTAAATTGAACAAAATGTAACCAATTCAAAAATTATTCGTGAATTGAAAAATATTCTAAAAATTTAAAAACTGTTCGTGATTTAAAAATAGTCTAATGATTCATTGAATGTTTCCTATTCAAAAAATGTTCATGCATTTCAAAAAGTATTCGTTAAATAAAAAAGATGTTCATGAATTTAAAAAATCGTTTCAGGAATTTCCAAAAATAAGTTCACCATTCTAGAAATGTTCGCCTATTCAAGATAAATATTTTTTAAATATTCACAATTTTTGAAAAAATGTTTGCAAATAGTATAAAATTTGTATGAATTGAATATTTTTTCACAATTTTAGAAAATGTTTGAAAATGTGTAAAAATGTTCTTGAGTTTAAAAAAATATTCATGATTTCCAAAAAATGTTCATGATTTCATGTAAATAAGACTGATTGTATATCTTGATGATGTAGCAAAGTGTGGTCATGGCCATTGGAGATTATGATTTGTTTTCTCCTGTTGCAACGAGCGGGCTGTTTTGCTAGTTTTTCCTAATAATAGAGCGGCTATTGCTTCTGGGGTTACGTCATAGAAATTGCCCCCAAAGATGCAAAACCATTTCACAGAGTGGAATCCCGTCATGGACCGGCCCATGCTGTTGAAACCTGTTATAGTGCGCGCTGCGACCTCGGAGAAGACACAGCACGCCTTTTTGGCCGGCCCATGTTTTGTCGGCCTGTTTTTTAAATTTCTTTTTTTATTTTTCGTTTTTCCTTTTCCGTCTTTGTTTGTTTCTACATTAAATAATTTGGGATTTTAAAAAAATTCAATGATTAAAAATACAGAATTTTCAAATAAAATTTCAAATAATTCATAAATGTTGTGGATTCAGAAATGTTCGTGATTTAAAAAATGTTTGCATACTATAAAATGTTCGCAATTTTGAAACAAATGTCCGAAAAAAAATGTTCATGCAATAAAATATGTTTATTGAAGTTAGTAGGCTTGTAGATGGGCTTTCTGCACCCTTTCCAATCTAAAAGATGATTCATGCATACAAAGAAAGCCGGCATCACTCTTGAGTAGCCAGGCCTGTTCAGACACTTGTATTAGTATGCTTGTAGCTGCATTTTCATTTCCTGGTGCAGGAACACTTGGAAACGACCTGACACATGACATGCTGTTGCAGAATTTCTTACTAAAGTCAGCTAAAACTCGTACCAACATAAATGTGTAGCTCTTCAATACATACATCAACATAACTACATATATTAGTTGTTATATGGCTACATCTAAATCACTGAAAGGGTTACTTGATCGCCTTTTTTGCTTCAAACTTGATATCCAGAGGAAGAAGTTTAATTGCCCACTTAGCCACTCGGCCGGTTGCATCTCGATTGTTCAAGATTTCAGACAACGAAGCGCCGCTGACGACCGAAACCGAGTAGTCTTGGAAATAATGTGCAACTTTCTTTGCAGTCAAATAAAGTCCATAGACAAGCTTCTGGTAATGCGGATACCTTTGCTTGGAGGGAGTCAAGACTTCAGAGATGTAATACACTTCGAGTACTGTGCTGACAACTTGACCAGTGGCTGCAATATACAACAGTAGAGGCTCTTTGCTGATCGGAGCAACAAGCACCAGCTGGGTGGAAAGCAGGGCTTTGAGCTCCACAAACGCTGCTTCAGCTTCAGAAGTCCACTCAAATGTATCAGAGTTTTTCATCAGTCGGTAGAGAAGCACTGCCTTTTCACCGAGACGAGAAATAAATCAACTTAATGCAGCAAGACACCCTGTAAGCTTCTGAACGTCATGCACACGCACAGCGCGTTTCATTCGGAGAATTGCACTGATCTTTTTGGGATTTGCATCTATCCCTCGCTCGAAGATGAGAAAATCGAGCAACTTTCCTCCTGGAACTCCGAATGTGCACTTGGACGGATTCAGCTTGATGTCATATCTTCTCAGATTGACAAAGGTTTCAGCAAGGTCAGTCAGGAGGTCGGAACTCTTGCGTGACTTAACGACGACATCATCCATATATGCCTCCACATTCCGACTGATCTGAGTGAGCATGCACTTCTGGGTCATGCGCATGAATGTGGCGCCGGCATTCTTAAGACCGAAAGGCATGGTGACATAGCAAAAACACTCGAACGGGGTGATGAAGGCCATTTTTATTTCATCAGGCCCATACAGTCGGATCTGATGGTATCCGGAATACGCATCCAAAAAAGACAAATGCTCACACCCCGTATCGAATTGACTATTTGATCGATGCGGGGGAGAGGAAAATGATCTTTCGGGCAGGCCCGATTGATATGCTTGAAATCAATACACATACAAAGTGAATTGTACTTCTTGGGGACCATGATGACGTTGGTGAGCCACGCGGAGTGGTATATCTAGCGGATGAACTCAACTGCCAGGAGCCGAGCCACTTCCTCACCAATCGCCTTCCTCTTTTTTGCGGTGGACCGACGGAGATGCTCTTTGACTAGTTTGGCTTTGGAGTCGACACGCAAACGGTGCTCAGCCAGTCCCCTGGGTACACCTGGCATGTCAGAAGGTTTCCATGCGAAGATGTCCCAGTTCTCACGGAGCAACTGGATGAGCGAGGCTTCCTATTTGCTGTCGAGTGTCGTTGAGATATGGGTCGAGCAGCCGTGGGATCTTCCGGGTGGATGTGAACTGACTTCGTCTCACCGGCCGACTGAAATGCCGATTCAGAAGCGGGCTTCTTGGCTCGGAGCAGATCACTTGGATCAACATTCTTCTTATATTCCTCTAGTTTCACCACTGCCATTTGCTCGTCAGCAATCTTGGACCCCTTCTGGAGGCATTTCTCTGCTCTCTACTTGTTCCAAGTGACCGTAATCACACCCTTGGACCCGGGCATCTTCAGCTTAAGATACACATAACATGGACGGGCCATGAAACGAGCATATGCCGGTCTGCCCAGAATAGCATGATAGGCACTGTGGAAATCCACTACTTCAAACATCAACTTCTCCTTGCGAAAATTCTTGGAATCGCCAAAAATCACATCCAGAACAGTCTGCCCGAGTGACTTTGCCTTCTTCCCTGGGATGACTCCATGGAATTTCATGTTGCTTTCACTAAGTTGGGGCATCGGAATGCCCATCCCCTGGAGGGTCTCAGCATACAGAATGTTCAGACCACTGCCACCATCCGTGAGAACTTTAGTCAGTCGGGTGCCCCCAACGATTGGTCGACCACCAACGCTTGCCGCCCGGGGTAGCAATGTGAGCCGGGTGCTCAGATTGGTCGAATGTAATGGGAGTCTTTGACCACTTCAGGTACGTCGTAGTTGCCAGAGCAACCATGTTCACTTCTCTATTTATGACTTTCAGTCGACTTTTGCTCTCGGCATCAGCAAAAATCATCAAGGTAGCATTGACCTTCGGGCAACCATCATCCTTTTCCTCATCTTCGTCCTTATCAGAGTCCTTCTCACTGGGCTGACCCTCTCGGAACTACTGAATTAGGAGTCTACACTGTCAAGTGGTATGCTTGGGCAGAATCAAGTTACCCTCTTCATCCTTCTTTGTGTGAATGTGACACGGCAAATCCAGGATGTTGGTCGGACTGATCTTTCAACATTTTGGGCACCCACGGCCTCTTGGGCTTTCCTTTAAACCTTCCTTGGGTATTCACCACTGCTGCTTCAGCCTGTCCAGTGGCTTCGACCTTGTGTTTCTGCTTCTGACTAGGGTTTCCACCCCGGTTGTCATGGTCAACTGTCTTCCCTTTGCCATTGCGGAGTCGGTCTTCCTCTTTGCCATTCGTGTACCAAGTAATTGCTTCGACAGGCACAGTGTAGGCAGTGTAATAGGCAAATAATGCTAAGCTTTGGTCTAGTAGGACAATTGGTTCATGAGCCTTATTCTCAGTAATCATGTAAGTGGATCGTTCACTAAGAAATCACTGACAATTACTCCCCCGTTCCATATTATAAAATGTTCTAGCTTTTTTCTGAATCCGATGTATATAGACATGTTTTAGTGTGTTTGTTTGCTCATTTCAGTCCGTATGTAGTTCATATTGAAATATTCAAAACGTCGTATAATTCGAAACTGAGGGGATACTTTGTTTATTCAGAGTACACCATTCTGTAGATGCTCACAGGCAACCATATGAAATTTGGATAGCATAGATAACCAATCGTAAGTGGTGAGTTTTCCATGTAGTACCCTGCGGGTTAGGGTTTATCCCCGAAACAAATCTAAGATACTAATTAAATTCAGCGTAGATCAGCAATAAGCACTGCCTGCAATCTTCCAAAGCAACGGAATAAGTTCTAGTGAGAATTCGAGCTATTTCCTTCTAGTCCACTGGAAAAACAAACTGTACAATAGCCCTCAAATGTTAACCGTAATGTAATGCGGAGACAAGTAAGCATTTTAGATTACAGCCAATTTTTTTAAAATTACATTTAGAAAAAGGATTTCAGTGTCTACTCTGCATACGGTACAAATCAGATGTAATTGGACTGATAAAGTTATCCGTTTGTATCATAGTGTAGCCAAAATGGATTGCATTCTATCTATGATAAGTTGAGTAAGAGATTATCACTGCAGTAGCATAATACCTTCTGACACCATTCTCTTGTTGTCTTCCTGATATGAATTTACACAGAGTTAATTGTTGTACGCATGAACAATAGAAACCCAAAGTAGGAAATATAGAGGTGATATTTGCACCTAAACACATTGATTCTGCTTCATGACATATGTATATCTATATGAGCAAAGTTGCCATTTGATGAATGATGAGTTAAGCGTTATATTAATCAAGTACATTTATCTTGCTTACATTTTCACCTTAATATTCACTTGTGGTGTGTATGTTTTAAAATGTTGCTCGTCGTCGGTACTACAAAATATAGAAACTTCCTGCTAATGCTGGGAGCTTAATCTGTCACAGATTCAAGATGTCAAACAGAGCCACACATTGGTGTTATGCGTGCCGTCGGCCAATTCGTCTTCGTGGACAAGATATAATCTGTCCCAATTGCAATGATGGCTTCGTACAAGAGACCAGTGAGATAGGAGGCGCTTTGAACAACTATGGTATGTTTGGGCCACGCTTCGATGATCGCCTAGATGGACAATTTGGAATGATGGATGCTATGTCAGCCCTCATGCGTCGAAGGATGGTAGAAATGGGCAGCAATCCTGTGTTTGATCCTAATGCAGCTTGGCAAGTACCACACAAGGAAGGCCGTCACCGATTGGCCCTAGGCTGATATTCGGCAGCAACATGCCTGCTCAGGGGAGCGACAACAGCGGAGTAAACATGCTTGTCAGGGGAGGCCGCAGAATCGGCGCTGACTGCCCAAACTTCAACGACTTCCTTGCCGGTGGCCCCAGCCTTGAAGCTCTGTTTGAGCAGCTGCTACTGCAGACAGGCAATCGTCAAGGGCCAGCGCCGGCTCCATAGTCTGCAATCGGCTCCATGTCGGTGGTGAAGATAACCCGCAGGCATCTGAGCGATGATCCAGTTTGCCCAGTCTGCACGGACAAATTTGAAGTCGGCTCGGAGGCGAGGGAGATGCTGTGCAAGCACCTTTACCATGCCAGCTGCATCATCCCGTTGGGAAACGTAGTATTTAAAAAAAATTCCTACGATCACGCAAGATCTATCTAGAAGAAGCATAGCAACGAGCGGGGAGAGTGTGTCCACGTACCCTCGTAGACCGAAAGCGGAAGCATTTAGTAATGCGGTTGATGTAGTCGAACGTCTCCACGGTCCAACCGATCCAAGCACCGAACAAATAGCACCTCTGTGTTCAGCACACGTTCAACTCGATGACGTCCCTCATACTCCTGATCCAGTTGAGGCCGAGGGAGAGTTCCGTCAGCACGATGGTGTGGTGACGGTGATGATGAAGTTACCGGCGCAGGGCTTTGCCTAAGCACTACAACGATATGACCGAGGTGTGTAACTGTGGAGGAGGGCACCGCACACGGCTAAGAGAAGACTTGGTGTGCCTTTGGGGTGCTCCCCTGCCACGTATATAAAGGGGGGAGGAGAGGTGGCAAGCCCAAGGGGGGCCTGTCGGTGTCAAAACCGGCGGATCTCGGGTAGGGGGTCCCGAACTGTGCGTCTAGGCGGATGGTAACAGGAGACAAGGGACACGATGTTTTTACCCAGGTTCGGGCTCTCTCGATGGAGGTAAAACCCTACTCTTGCTTGATTGATATTGATGATATGGGTAGTACAAGAGTGGATCTACCACGAGATCAAGGAGGCTAAACCCTAGAAGCTAGCCTATGGTATGATTGTTGTTCGTCCTATGGACTAAAACCCTCCGGTTTATATAGACACCGGAGAGGGCTAGGGTTACACAGAGTCGGTTACAATGGTAGGAGATCTACATATCCGTATTGCCAAGATTGCCTTCCACGCCAAGGAAAGTCCCATCCGGACACGGGACGAAGTCTTCAATCTTGTATCTTCATAGTCTTATAGTCCGGCCGATGATGATAGTTCGGCTATCCGGACACCCCCTAGTCCAGGATTCCCTCAGTAGCCCCTGAACTAGGCTTCAATGACGACGAGTCCGGCGCGCATATTGTCTTCGGCATTGCAAGGCGGGTTCCTCCTCAGAATAATTCATAGAAGATTGTGAACGCCAGGATAGTGTCCGGCTCTGTAAAATAAATTCCACATACCACCGTAGAGAGAATAATATTTACACAAGTTCAATCTGCTAATGTATTTTGTGGCGTGACGTCACACCACTACCAGGCCTTTACTTGAATCGTTTTTATTATACCACCTCAGCGCGTTTAGCGAAGCGGTTTCCTTGGCACGTCTTGTCGAAGCAGAGATCGTGTTCCCCTTATTCCGGGATTCCCATCAATACGGACGTGGGTAACCCAACCGCGCCATTGATTGTGGAGCTTGGGAGATAAGCGAGTTTTACCAGGCCGGTGGGGATGCATAGTTTTCGTCCGCCCATATATAAGGGGATAAGGATCCACCTCCTTTACCTACGCCTTCTTCCTCCTTTGCTTATCCATCTCCGCGCACTCGAGCTCCAGCGCCCAAGTCCGCACATCTCACCTCGACCCTTTCCAGCCATGTCCGGAGCGGGAGGCAAGTGGATGGCCTCCTCCGTTACGGAGGGGCACATCGAGAAGCTGAGCAGCGCCGGATACCTGTCCAGCGACATCGCGCACCGGCTGCCCGACGAGGGGCAGCTCATCCCCACCCCCAGGCCCCATGAGAGGGTCGTATTCCTTCCCCACTTCCTCCACTGACTGGGCTTCCCACTCCAGCCCTTCGTCCGGGGGCTCATGTACTACTATGGCCTGGATTTCCACGATCTGGCCCCAAATTTCATCCTCAATATCTCGGCGTTTATCGTCGTGTGCGAGGCCTTCCTCTGCATCCAGCCCCACTTCGGCTTGTGGCTAAAGACCTTCAATGTCAAGCCGAAGGTTGTGAAGGGCAGCCAAGCGGAGTGCGGAGGCGCCATGGTGGGAAAAATGCCCAACGTCACTTGGCTCGAGGGTGCCTTCGTGGAATCCATCAAAGGGTGGCAATCGGGGTGGTTCTACATCACCGAGCTGCGTGACCCTAAATGGGCAGCGACCCCCGAATTCAGATCTGGCATCCCCATGCAGCTCACCTCCTGGAAAGAGAAGGGCTTGCTATGGGGTAGTTCGGAAGAGCTGACCGTACTCCAGTCCTATCTCCAGACCCTGGTGAACAAGAAGCTTAAGCTTGTCAACATGATCCAGGTCATGCTCGTCCGCCGGATTCTCCCCTGCAAGCAACGGGCCTTCAATTTGTGGGAGTTTGATCCGGCACAGCACCGGAGCTTGAGCGGGCTCTTCGACACGACGTACGAAGCTGCCTGGAGGGTGCTGTTCAAGGGCGCCGAAACTCCCGCATCCGCGACCGAAGATCGCGGATTCAGCACGCAACGCCCGACCGGCGAGGTAAGCTACGTTATCCTTTATGGGACACTCATTTTTTTCATAGTTTGACTCTATGTTGGATCTAAACTCTCAATACCTTTAACAGGACTGGCAGAAGATGTTCGGACAGGTTAACTGTCCGGCTCCCCTTCCAGAAGACCCAGCGGACGCCCGTTTGATAGGGCTGCTGGTCCCAGCACTTTACGTGGTGCCGGAGAAGAAGGCCAAGAAGAAGGCCACGGGAACCCGGAGGAGTTCCCGGCGTCAGGTGGTATCGGACTCATCGTCCGATGACTCCGAGGCGGACTCCTCCCACGAGGACAAGGAGGAGAAGAAAGAGGCCTCTCCCCCAGCGGGGGGAGAGAAGAAGAGGAAGGCCTCACCAACGAGGGAGGCCGAAGGGTCCAAGAAGGGAAGGACCCTTCCTCCGGACTGCTCCGCCAACGTCGGCGACGGCGACGAGGAGTGGCCCTCCAGGGCCAAGCCCCTGGCAAGATCGTAAGTATCCGGACTCCTGGATGATTTATAATTTTCCTTTTTGCCACGCGGTGTCTTTCTAATGCCGCATACAACCTGTAGTCCGGCCAAGGACGATCTTCCCGCTTCGTCGAGCGGGTCCTTGGGCACGTCGGATATGGATTCTCTTCCGACCGCCTCCACCCCTCGTAACACTGACGACGTTGAGGTGGGATCCCAGGAAGGGACCCGCCAAGAGGAGGAGGCCCCAGAGGTGCCGCAGGGCAACCTCCCGGACTGTGCACCAGACTCCGCACCGGAACCTGCAGTGGTTCCGGAGTCCGGCAAGCGGCCCCTTCGTAAGAAGGGCAAGACTGTGACGCTGGCGGCCTCCGTCCAACCGGAGACGCCGGATAACTTGCTGGAGGCGCTCAATGGCGCTTCCATCAAAGAAGAACACCGCACTGTCATGAGTGCGGTGATTCAGAAGGTTCAGGTCGCCAAGAGCGGGCTGACCGAAGCCTGCAGCAGCCTTCTAACAGGCTTTGAGGTAAGAATTTTAAGATGTGTAATATAATACCGCATAGATAGTAGCCCCTGATGCTCGGTTCGGTGTTCGGAAAGAAAAGCCGGACTGAGGATCTAAAAAGATATATGCAGGAGTCTAAAAAATATGTCAATATGGGATTGCAGGCTGCGCTGCTGACCTCTGCCGCACTGACTGCGGAGGTCGATGCTTTGAAGCAAAGCCTCGAGCGGTCCGAGAGCAAGCTCGGCCGTGCCAAGAAGCAGCTCGAGGACGAGGAAGGTGAGTAACACCTTATTAAAGTTGTACCTTACGGAAAAGGATTTGGTTGCAAGAGAAAATAACAAAGATAACGTGGGTACTACAGGGGCCACGAACGAGCTGGCGACCCTGAAGGAGGCGGTGTTCACGGCGGAATGTAATGCGGCCATGGAACGAGCCGAGCGAGAGAAGCAGGAGGCGCGGGTGGCGGAGGTGCAGCAAGAGCTCCAGGCTCTCGCGGAAAAACATGAGAGTTTGGAGCGCGACTCAAAGACTCGAGAGTCCGAGCTTGCATCGGCTCTTGAGAGTGCCAAAGCTGCTAAGGCCGAAGCCCACAAGGCCCTCCATGAAATCGAGGCGTTAAAGAAGATAGCGGCGGGTAAGGCATTTTTCATGCAAAGTAAGCATGTAAATGTGAATTACCTATTACTTACCCGAATTCGGAGCTCTCCAGGAGCGTTCGCAGATCTGCCCCGCAGCGTGTCCGATGCTGCCGCATTCTATCAGGCCGAGGAGGGGAGCTCGACGGAGAAGGTCTTCTAGTCTCAGTATGCTGAGGCCGGTCATCCGGTGCCCCTTAGCGACCAGCTGAAGCAGCTGGTCGAGCTCCACAAGGTGGCCGAACAGGCCATGAAGGGCCTCATAGTTCGGCTGTGGCCCAAGGAGGCCATGCCTGGGAGCTACTTCGGCCTGGTGCGGCGGCTGGTGGATGCGTGTCCCTGAGTTGAAGTCGTCAAGCACTCCGCCTGCATTGAAGGTGCCCGTCGGGCCCTTGCCCGTGCAAAAGTGCACTGGGGCAGGATGGACGCTGAGAAGCTTCTGACGGACGCGCCACCAGCGGGCAAGGAGTATCGTACGCCCGAAATGTATTATAAGAGTGTCCTGAAGGGTGCCCGCATGATTGCGGGTGAGTGCTCCAAAGATGTAATATTTGAGTAGACTCGCATTTTGTTATCTTGTGCGCTGAAAACTTTGTTCATATGCGCTAAGCAACGCTTGTTAATTTAAAATATTACCTTCTGTGCGGCCGTTTATCAAATCTGAGAGATGGCAAGTCGTCGGCTTCAACCCCCATGCCACAAGTGCTGGGGTGTTCGGGATAAACTTGAGCGCTCTTGTTCCCATTTTTGGGTCCATCTAGGGAGGCGTTCAACGCAACGAACGAGGCAACCGGACTTATAATGCTTGAACACTCTCACTTAGCCATAGAATACTATAATTTCAAATTTCGGCGAAGCCCCTAGTGTTCGGAAGACCGAGTTCGGGGCGCTATCCACGCCTGGGCCGGACAAAGCCGGTTCCTCACTCTAAGCGGCATAAGTCTTTAGGGACTCGAAAAAACCTCTGGAACAGCGACCAGCTCTCGCCTTATCATGACGGTCAGTTTTAGCTTTCTCCACTGAGGCGCTCGCCCAGCTCAACCGGGGCGCAATCGCAGTGGTTCTCCCAGTGCTACCTTAGCCGATACAACGGAACGTAAGGTACCAAAACATGGGAGCCGGGCAAAACCAACTATTGACCCAAGACATGATTCGGAGCCGATGCATATAATGCTATAAGTTCGGGGTGCCGCACTTGTGAAAGTGTTCGGACTTATCACACCATAATGTGGGGAACTTAAGCCCCTGGTGTATTTAGCCGTACCAAAGTGTACGGATGCGACATGTCATAAATGAACATATATATAAGAAAGAAATGCAGTTATAAGCAAAAAGCGATGCATTGTTTATTCAAGAAATACTGCCAGGAATGCAGAACGATACAAATAGTGCGGTAAGCAAGGGATAGGACTATTAAACATGTCCCCCTCCAGGGGTAGGCTGCGGAATGGTGTATGAAACGGATTTAGTGCTCGTAATGGAGACCACCTGAATACTCGTCGTAGCCTTTCTCCTCCCCTGGCTGTTGCATCGTGAGTTCAGCAGGTCTACTGCCGGACAGGGCCTCTGTTGAACGGAGTCCTGTGGGTAAGAAAAAAGAAAAAAGAAAAAGAGCGACACACTTGGGAGCCCCTGGTGCGGTTAAGCCGCATTCTGGGCCTGTGGTGGTCGTGCCCCTCCCCCTATGCCCATGGTATCTCCAGATCGTAATGATGTACGCGAAGGACCAGTCTTGCAATTTTGCAAGGGCTGGGGTTGGGGCCGCATTGCTACGCGTGCTCGGAACGTGCCAGGTGGTCTTGTTGTAGGTTACACCAGGCGCGTTTGGCCGTGTCCGGTCGCTTAACGGCCGGACTCGAAAATTGCCTTAAGAGGCTGCTCTGTACTTCTGCCGCGAGAGCCGCTGTGTGTTCCTTCGTTCAGAGGGAGTGTTCAGTGTTTCCGTTGACCGTAATGACTCCTCGAGGGCCTGGCATCTTGAGCTTGAGGTATGCGTAGTGCGGCACCGCGTTGAACTTTGCGAACGCGGTTCGTCCGAGCAGAGCATGATAGCCGCTGCAGAACGGGACTATATCAAAGATTAACTCCTCGCTTCGGAAGTTATCCGGGGATCCAAAGACCACTTCCAGTGTAACTGAGCCTATGCAATTGGCCTCTACACCTGGTATGACGCCTTTGAAGGTCGTCTTTGTGGGTTTAATCCTTGAGGGGTCTATGCCCATCTTGCGCACTGTATCCTGATAAAGCAGGTTTAGGCTGCTGCCGCCGTCCATTAGGACCCTAGTGAGGTGAAATCCATCGACGATTGGGTCTAAAACCAATGCGGCAAATCCCCCGTGGCGGATACTAGTGGGGTGGTCCCTTCGATCAAAAGTGATCAGGCAGGAGGACCATGGGTTGAACTTCGGGGCGACTGGCTCCATCGCGTATACGTCCCTGAGTGCACGCTTCCGCTCCCTCTTGGGTATGTGAGTTGCGTATATCATGTTCACCGTCCGCATTTGTGGGGGGAAACCCTTCTGTCCTCTATTGTTCGGCGGCCGGGTCTCTTCCTCGTCATCGCTATGCAGCCCCTTGTCATTGTTTTCGGCAATTAACTTGCCTGCCTGCTTGAATACCCAACAATCCCTGTTAGTGTGATTGGCTGGCTTTTCGGGGGTGCCGTGTATTTGGCATGAGCGGTCGAGTATTCGGTCCAAATTGGACGGACCCGGAGTAGTTCTTTTGAATGGCTTTTTCCGCTGACCGGGTTTGGAGCCTCTGAATCCGGCGTTGACTGCCGTATCCTCAATGTTGTTGCCGTTAACGCGGCGTTTGTTTTTGTTGCGACGCGATCTGCCATTGCGGTCTTTGTTATCCGGACTGCCAGAATTTTTGCTGAGGTTGTTACTGCGGGCTAGCCAGCTGTCCTCTCCCGCGCAGAAGCGGGTCATGAGTGATGTGAGGGCTACCATGGATTTCGGCTTTTCCTGTCCTAGGTGCCGGGCCAGCCACTCGTCGCGGATGTTATGTTTGAAGGCTGCGAGAGCCTCTGCATCCGGACAGTCGACGATTTGATTTTTCTTTGTTAAGAACCGTGTCCAGAACTGTCTGGCCGATTCGTCTGGCTGCTGAATTATGTTGCTTAGGTCATCGGCGTCTGGTGGTCGCACATATGTGCCCTGGAAGTTGTCAAGGAATGCGGCTTCCAGGTCCTCCCAACACCCAATTTATTCTGCTGGCAAGCTGTTAAGCCAATGCCGAGCTGGTCCTTTAAGCTTGAGTGGGAGATATTTGATGGCGTGAAGATCGTCACCGCGGGCCATGTGGATATGAAGGAGATAGTCTTCGATCCAAACCGCGGGGTCTGTTGTGCCATCATAGGATTCAATGTTCACGGGTTTAAACCCTTCGGGATTTGATGATCCATTACTTCATCTGTGAAGCATAGTGGGTGTGCGGTGCCTCTATACTGGGCTATATCACGACGTAGCTCAAGCGAGCTTTGTCTACTGTGTTCGGCCCGGCCGGAGTTGCTGTATCCGGCGCGGCGGTAGTCGTCGCGCATCATGGGGCGCCCACGTGATCCGTAGATCGATCTTGATTGTCTTGCCTTATCCTCCAATATGTCTCGCAAGTCCGGCGCATTCCCCCGTGGCTTCGTACTTTTCGAGCGGTGCCAGGGTACAGATCTAGTGGAGGGCCTAGAGGCCTCTCTGTCGCGGCCACGAGGTGGTCGGTCCGCCGTATTGTGCGCTGGTGAGGCAGGTTTATATGCCTCCTCCTCTAATCGGGGGAGCAGCTTGCGTTTGGGGTAGCTTTTGGAGGGGCGTTCGAGTTCATGCTCTTCGGCCGCGAGGACTTCAGTCCATCTGTCGGCTAGCAGATCTTGATCAGCTCTAAGCTGTTGCTGCTTTTTCTTTAGGCTGTTTGCCGTGGCCATAAGCCTGCGTTTAAAACGCTCTTGTTCGACGGGATCCTCAGGCACGACGAATTCGTCGTCGTCGAGGCTTGCCTCGTCTCCGGAGGGAGGCATGTAATTATCATCCTCTACCTCTTCGTCTGCCGCTCTCTGATGAGGGTTGGCTTCTCCGTCCTCCTGTGCTGAATCTTGCTGGAGGGGGTTGTCTTCGGCACTCTCTGGGGTGTTATTATCTTCGGTGCCGGAATCTCCATTCTTGCTGTGGTGGGATTTAGAGCGGCGCCGCTGACGCTGGCGCTTGGGCTGTTTCTTGGAGGAGTCTTCCTCCGCTGCTTCTTCTCCATTCCCATCCTTTGGGATGTCCACCATGTATATGTCATATGACGAGGTGGTCTTCCAGTGCCCCGTAGGCGCTGGTTCTTGGTTGTCTCCGGCATCGTCGTCCATACCGTTGATGTCTTCGGAGTCGTAGTCTAGCATGTCGGTTAGATCGTCGACAGTGGCTACAAAGTGGGTGGTGGGTGGGTTTTGAATTTCTTCGTCGTCCGCATCCCATCCGTCCTGGCCGCAGTCCGGCCAGGGCTCTCCTGATAACGAGAGATACCTTAGCAAATTCAGGATGTCGCCGAAAGGTGAGTGTTGAAAGATGTCCGCAGCGGTGAACTCCATGATCGGCGCCCAATCAGATTCGATTAGAGGGGGCGCGGGAGGTTCGGAGTCCGGCGAGGAGTCCGGCACCTCGGAGTCACGAGCTTCACAAGGGACAAGGTCAGTATTTGGCTCCATCGCCGTAGGGTTGCAGCCCCCGAGGCGGTGTCTAGCCACACATCCTCGATCTGCGCAGTCGGCTCCGAATTGAGGATCGGAGCGGACTCGTGTGCGGCCTCCAGGGCACTGTCCGGCTGCAGAGCTAAGTCATGCCCATCGTGACAGTGCGGCGCGCTTGGCTGTGGCTCGAATCCGTTGAAGATCAAGTCTTCGCGGATGTCAGCCGTGAAGTTCAAACTTCCAAATCTGACGTGATGGCCAGGGGCGTAGCTTTTGATCTGCTCCAGATGGCCAAGTGAATTGGCCCGCAGTGCAAAGCCGCCGAATATGAAGATCTGTCCGGGGAGAAAAGTCTCACCCTGGACCATGTTGTTGTTGATGATCGAAGGAGCCATCAAGCCTATCGATGATGACACAGAGGAACTCTCAATGAAAGCACCAATGTCGGTGTCAAAACCGGCGGATCTCGGGTAGGTGGTCCCGAACTGTGCATCTAGGCGGATGGTAACAGGAGACAAGGGACATGATGTTTTTACCCAGGTTCGGGCCCTCTCGATGGAGGTAAAACCCTACTCCTGCTTGATTGATATTGATGATATGGGTAGTACAAGAGTGGATCTACCACGAGATCAAGGAGGCTAAACCCTAGAAGCTATCCTATGGTATGATTGTTGTTCGTCCTATGGACTAAAACCCTCCAGTTTATATAGACACCGGAGAGGGCTAGGGTTACACAGAGTCGGTTACAATGGTAGGAGATCTACATATCCGTATTGCCAAGCTTGCCTGCCACGCCAAGGAAAGTCCCATCCGGACATGGGACGGAGTCTTCAATCTTGTATGTTCATAGTCTTGGAGTCCGGCCGATGATGATAGTTCGGCTATCCGGACACCCCCTAGTCCAGGACTCCCTCAGGGCCCGCGCCATGGGGAGTCCAACTAGGATTCCCAATCCTAGTTGGAGTCCCCTTCCTTTACTAGAGAGGGAGAGAGGGAAGGAGGAAGAGGGAGAGAAGGAAAGAGGGGGCGCCACCCCCCTCCCTAGTCCAATTTGGACTGGCCACGGGGGAGGGGGC
>NC_057810.1:720907503-721011101 GCF_018294505.1 Triticum aestivum | reverse complement strand
AACCCCCGGTACTACGAAACTCATCCGAAACAACCCGAACCATTCTGGTGTCTGAATGTGTAACCTTCCAATATATGAATCTTTACCTCTCGAACATTTCGATACTCCTCGTCATGTCCATGATCTCATCCGGGACTCCGAATAAACTTCGGTCATCAAATCACATAACTCATAATACAAATCGTCATCGAACGTTAAGCGTGCAGACCCTACGGGTTCGAGAACTATGTAGACATGACTGAGACACATCTCCGATCAATAAGGAATAGCGGAACCTGGATGCTCATATTGGCTCCTACATATTCTATGAAGATCTTTATCGGTCAAACCGCATAACAACATACGTTGTTCCCTTCATCATCTGTATGTTACTTGCCCGAGATTCGATCGTCCGTATCATCATACCTAGTTCAATCTCGTTACCGGCAAGTCTCTTTACTCGTTTCGTAATGCATCATCTCGTAACAAACTCATTAGTCACATTGCTTTCAAGGCTTATAGTGATGTGCACTACCGAGAGGGCCGAGAGATACCTCTCCGACACTCAGAGGGACAAATCCTAATCTCGATCTATGCCAACTCAACAAACACCATCAGAGACACCTGTAGAGCATCTTTATAATCACCTAGTTACGTTGTGACGTTTGATAGCACACTAAGTGTTCCTCCGGTATTCGGGAGTTGCATAATCTCGCAGTCATAGGAACATGTATAAGTCATGAAGAAAGCAATAGCAATAAACTAAACGATCATAGTGCCAAGCTAACAGATGGGTCTTGTCCATCACATCATTCTCTAATGATGTGATCCCGTTCATCAAATGACAACACATGTCTATGGCTAGGAAACTTAACTATCTTTGATTAACGAGCTAGTCAAGTAGAGGCATACTAGGGACACTCTGTTTGTCTATGTATTCACACATGTACTAACTTTCCGGTTAATACAATTCTAGCATGAATAATAAACATTTATCATGACATAAGGAAATATAAATAACAACTTTATTATTGCCTCTAGGGCATATTTCCTCTAGTCTCCCACTTGCACTATAGTCAATAATCTAGAGTACATAGTAAGGATTCTAACACCCATGGAGTCTTGGTGCTGATCATGTTTTGCTCGTGAGAGAGGCTTAGTCAACAGGTCTGCAACATTCAGATCCATATGTATTTGCAAATCTCTATGTCCCCCTCCTTGACTTGATCACATATGGAATTGAAGCGTCTCTTGATGTGTTTGGTTCTCTTCTGAAATCTGGATTCCTTCGCCAAGGCTATTGCTCCAGTATTGTCACAAAATATTTTCATTGGACCCGATGCACTAGGTATGACACCTAGATCGGATATGAACTCCTTTATCCAGACTCCTTCATTTGCTGCTTCCGAAGCAGCTATGTACTCCGCTTCACACGTAGATCCCGCCACGATGCTTTGCTTGGAACTACACCAACTGACAGCTCCACCATTCAATATAAATACGTATCCAGTTTGTGAGTTAGAGTCATTCGGATCAGTGTCAAAGCTTAGATCGACGTAACCATTTACGACGAGCTCTTTGTCACCTCCATAAATGAGAAACATATCCTTAGTCCTTTTCAGGTATTTCAGGATGTTCTTGACCGCTGTCCAGCAGTGATCCACTCCTGGATTACTTTGGTACCTCCCTGCTAAACTAATAGCAAGGCACACATTAGGTCTGGTACACAACATTGCATACATGATAGAACCTATGGCTGAAGCATAGGGAATGGCTTTCATTTTCTCTCTATCTTTTGAAGTGGTCGGGCATTGAGTCTGACTCAATTTCACACCTTGTAACACAGGCAAGAACCCTTTATTTGCTTGATCCATTTTGAACTTCTTCGAAACTTTATCAAGGTATGTGCTTTGTGAAAGTCCAATTAAGCGTCTTGATCTATCTCTATAGATCTTGATGCCCAATATATAAGCAGCTTCACCGAGGTATTTCATTGAAAAATTCTTATTCAAGTATCCTTTTATGCTATCCAGAAATTTCGTATCATTTCCGATCAACAATATGTCATCCACATATAATATCAGAAATGCTACAGAGCTCCCACTCACTTTCTTGTAAATACAGGCTTCTCCAAAAGTCTGTATAAAACCATATGCTTTGATCACACTATCAAAGCGTATATTCCAACTCCGAGAGGCTTGCACCAGTCCATAAATGGATCGCTGGAGCTTGCACACTTTGTTAGAACCTTTAGGATAGACAAAACCTTCTGGTTGCATCATATACAACTCTTCTTTAAGATATCCATTAAGGAATGCAGTTTTGACATCCATTTGCCAAATTTCATAATCATAAAATGCGGCAATTGCTAACATGATTCAGACAGACTTAAGCATCGCTACGGGTGAAAAGGTCCCATCGTACTCAACTCCTTGAACTTGTCGAAAACCTTTCACAACCAGTCGAGCTTTATAGACAGTAACATTACCGTCAGTGTCAGTCTTCTTCTTGAAGATCCATTTTTTCTCTATGGCTTGCCGATCATCGGGCAAGTCAACCAAAGTCCACACTTTGTTCTCATACATGGATCCCATCTCAGATTTCATGGCCTCAAGCCATTTCGTAGAATCTGGGCTCATCATCGCTTCCTCATAGTTCGTAGGTTCGTCATGGTCAAGTAACATGACCTCCAGAACAGGATTTCCATACCACTCTGGTGCAGACCTTACTCTGGTTGACCTACGACGTTCGGTAGTAACTTGATCTGAAGTTTCATGATCATCATCATTAGCTTCCTCACTAATTGGTGTAGGAATCACTGTAACTGATTTCTGTGGTGAACTACTTTCCAATTCGGGAGCAGGTACAATTACCTCATCAAGTTCTACTTTCCTCCCACTCACTTCTTTCGAGAGAAACTCCTTCTCTAGAAAGGATCCATTTTTAGCAACGAAAATCTTGCCTTCGGATCTGTGATAGAAGGTGTACCCAACATTCTCTTTTGGGTATCCTATGAAGACACATTTCTCCGATTTGGGTTCGAACTTATCAGGTTGAAGCCTTTTCACATAAGCATCGCAGCCCCAAACTTTAAGAAATGACAACTTGGGTTTCTTGCCAAACCACAGTTCATATGGTGTCGTCTCAATGAATTTAGATGGTGCCCTATTTAACATGAATGCAGCCGTCTCTAAAGCATAACCCCAAAACGATAGTGGTAAATCGGTAAGAGACATCATAGATCGCACCATATCTAATAAAGTGCGGTTACGATGTTCGGACACACCATTACGCTGTGGTGTTCCGGGTGGCATGAGTTGCAAAACTATTCCGCATTGTTTCAAATGAAGACCAAACTCGTAACTCAAATATTCACCTCCACGATCAGATCATAGAAACTTTTTTTCTTGTTACGATGTTTTTCTACTTCACTCTAAAATTCTTTGAACTTTTCAAATGTTTCAGACTTCTGTTTCATTAAGTAGATATACCCATATCTTCTCAAATCATTTGTGAAGGTCAGAAAATAATGATACCCGCCGCGAGCCTCAACACTCATCGGACCGCATACATCAGTATGTATTATTTCCAACAAGTCCGTTGCTTGCTCCATTGTTCAAGAGAACGGAATCTTAGTCATCTTGCCCATGAGGCATGGTTTGCAAGCATCAAGTGATTCGTAATCAAGTGATTCCAAAAGCCCATCAACATGGAGTTTCTTCATGCGCTTTACACCAATATGACCTGAACGATAGTGCCACAAATAAGTTGCACTATCATTATTAACCTTGCATCTTTTGGCTTCAATATTATGAATATGTGTATCACTACTATCGAGATTCAACAAAAATAGACCACTCATCAAGGGAGCATGACCATAAAAGATATTACTCATATAAATAGAACAACCATTATTCTCTGATTTAAATGAATAACCGTCTCGCATCAAATAAGATCCAGATATAATGTTCATGCTTAATGCTGGCACCAAATAACAATTATTCAGGTCTAAAACTAATCCCGATGGTAGATTTAGAGGTAGCGTGTTGACAGCGATCACATCAACTTTGGAACCATTTCCCACGCGCATCGTCACATCGTCCTTAGCCAATCTTCGTTTAAACCGTAGCCCCTATTTTGAGTTGCAAATATGAGCAACAGAACCAGTATCAAATACCCAGGCGCTACTACGAGCATTAATAAGGTACAAATCAATAACATGTATATCAAATATACCTTTCACTTTGCCATCCTTCTTATCCGCCAAATACTTGGGGCAGTTCCGCTTCCAGTGACCAGTCCCTTTGCAGTAGAAGCACTCAGTCTCAGTCTTAGGTCTAGACTTGGGCTTCTTCACTTGAGTAGCAACTTGCTTGCCGTTCTTCTTGAAGTTCCCCTTCTTCCCTTTGCCCTTTTTCTTGAAACTAGTGGTCTTGTTAACCATCAACACTTGATGCTCCTTCTTGATTTCTACCTTCGCAGCCTTTAGCATCGCGAAGAGCTCGGGAATTGTCTTATCCATCCCTTGCATATTATAGTTCATCATGAAGCTTTTGTAGCTTCATGGCAGTGATTGAAGAACTCTGTCAATGACACTATCATCAGGAAGATTAACTCCCAGTTGAGTCAAGTGGTTGTGGTACCCAGACATTCTGAGTATATGTTCACTGACAGAACTATTCTCCTCCATCTTGCAGCTGTAGAACTTATTTGAGACTTCATATCTCTCAATTCAGGCATTTGCTTGAAATATTAACTTCAACTCCTGGAACATCTCATATGCTCCATAACGTTTAAAACGTCGTTGAAGTCCTGATTCTAAGCTGTAAAGCATGGCACACTTAACTATTGAGTAGTCATCAGCTTTGCTCTGCCAGACGTTCAAAACGTCCGGTGTTGCTCCTGCGGCGGGTCTTGCACCTAGCGGTGCTTCCAGGACGTAATTCTTCTATGCAGCAATGGGGATAATCCTCAAGTTACGGACCCAGTCCGTGTAGTTGCTACCATCATCTTTCAACTTAGCTTTCTCTAGGAACACATTAAAATTCAAAGGAACAGTAGCACGGGCCATTGATTTACAACAACATAGACATGCAAAATACTATCAGGTACTAAGTTCATGATAAATTAAAGTTCAATTAATCATATTACTTAATAACTCCCACTTAGATAGACAGCCCTCTAGTCATCTAAATGATCACGTGATCCATATCACCAAACCATGTCCGATCATCACGTGAGATGGAGTAGTTTTCAATGGTGAACATCAATATGTTGATCATATCTACTATATGATTCACGCTCGACCTTTCAGTCTCAGTGTTCTGAGGCTATATCTGCATATGCTAGGCTCATCAAGTTTAACCCGAGTATTCTGCGTGTGCAAAACTGGCTTGCACCCGTTGTATGTGAATGTAGAGCTTATCACACCTGATCATCACATGGTGTCTCGGCACAACGAACTGTAGCAACGGTGTATACTCAGGGAGAACACTTATACCTTAAAAATTAGTGAGGGATCATCTTATAATGCTACCGCCGTACTAAGAAAAATAAGATGCATAAAGGATAAACATCACATGCAATCAAAATAAGTGATATGATATGGCCATCATCATCTATGCCTTTGATCTCCATCTCAAAAGCACCGTCATGATCACCATCTCACCGGCTTGACACCACTACTAGGGAAAACCCTAGCAGTAACTAGGGAAAATCCAACGCTACTGCTATACATGGCTAGTAGTAGTAAGGTTTATTGCAAAGCGCTGCTGCTAATATCTGCAGCGCTTTTTATCAAGAAGCGTTACTGGTATGGGAGTGCTAGTGCTAACTTTATTCCCCTCGCTACTGCTAGTTTTATTAGTTTATGTTTTTTTCTGCATATTTGTTTTGTATTTGAACATGCTTTATACAATAATCTTTAGCATATCATACACATACAAATGTAATCATAGCATATACATACAAATAGTCTCATCAAATCATGTCATCATCACAATCATCATCCAACACAAAGTGGTCTCTCGTCATCATCTCAAAAATAGCGATACAAGTCTCGATTACTTGCAACTACATCGTCATCCATCTAAACAATGATATACGCGAGAAGAGCTATCACTATGAGTGAGAGCGGAACTATGTAGTACATGAGTTCGTATCTGAGGGAGTCCTGGACTAGGGGGTGTCCGGACAGCCGGACTATCATCGTCAGCCGGACTCCAAGACTAAGAAGATACAAGATTGAAGACTTCGTCCCGTGTCCGGATGGGACTTTTCTTGGCGTGGAAGGCAAGCTTGGCGATACGGATATGTAGATCTCCTACCATTGTAACCGACTCTGTGTAACTCTAGCCCTCTCCGGTGTCTATATAAACCGGAGGGTTTTAGTCCGTAGGACACATAACCATTACAACAATCATACCATAGGCTAGCTTCTAGGGTTTACCCTCCTTGATCTCGTGGTAGATCCACTCTTGTACTACCCATATCATCAATATCAATCAAGCAGGAGTAGGGGTTTACCTCCACCGAGAGGGCCCGAACCTGGGTAAAAACATCGCGTCCCTTGTCTCCTGTTACCATCCGCCTAGACGCACAGTTCGGGACCCCCTACCCGAGATCCGCCGGTTTTGACACCGACATTGGTGCTTTCATTGAGAGTTCCTCTGTGTCATCACTGATAGGCTTGATGGCTTCTTCAATCAACAACAACGCCGTCCAGGGTGAGACTTTTCTCCCCAGACAGATCTTCGTGTTCGGCGGCTTTGCACTGCGGGCCAATTCACTTTGCCATCTGGAGCAGATCGAAAGCTACGCCCCTGGCCATCAGGTCAGGTTTGGAAGCCTAAACTTCACGGCCGACATCCGCGGAGACTTGATCTTCGACGGATTCGAGCCACAGCCGGGCGTGCCGCACTGTCACGATGGGCATGATCTAGCTCTGCTGCTGGACAGTGCCTTGGAGGCCGCACACGAGTCCGCTCCGACCTATAGTTCGGAGCCGACCGCGCAGATCGAGGACGAGTGGCTGGACACCGCCTCGGGAGCTGCAACCTCTACAGCGATGGAGCCGAATACCAATCTTGTCCCTCATAAAGCTCGTGATTCCGAGGCGCCAGACTCCTTGCCGGACTCCGAACCTCCTGCGCCCCTGCCAATCGAATCCGATTGGGCGCCGATCATGGAGTTCACCGCCGCGGACATCTTTCAGCACTCACCCTTTGGCGACATTCTAAATTCGCTAAAACATCTCTCGTTATCAGAAGAACCCTGGCCGGACTGCGGTCAGGACGGTTGGGATGCGGACGACGAAGAAATTCAAAACCCACCCACCACCCACTTTGTAGCCACTGTCGACGATCTAACCGACATGCTAGACTACGACTCCGAAGACATTGACGGCATGGACGACGATGCCGGAGATGATCAAGAACCAGCACCCACAGGGCACTGGAAGACCACTTCGTCATACGACATATACATGGTGGACACCCCAAAGGATGGGGACGGCGAAGAAGCAGCGGAGGCTGATTCCTCTAAGAAACAGCCCAAGCGCCGACGTCAGCGGCGCCGCTCTAAATCCCGCCACAGCAAGAATGGAGATTCCGGCACCGGAGATAATAACACCCCAGAGAGTGCCGAAGACAACCCCCTCCAGCACGATTCAGCGCAGGAGGACGGGTGTCGGTGTCAAAACTGGCGGATCTCGGGTAGGGGGTCCCGGACTGTGCCTCTAGGCGGATGGTAACAGGAGACAACGGACACGATGTTTTTACCCAGGTTCGGGCCCTCTCGATGGAGGTAAAACCCTACTCCTGCTTGATTGATATTGATGATATGGGTAGTACAAGAGTGGATCTACCACGAGATCGAGGAGGCTAAACCCTAGAAGCTAGCCTATGGTATGATTGTTGTAATGGTTGTTGTCCTATGGACTAAAACCCTCCGGTTTATATAGACACCGGGGAGGGCTAGGGTTACACAGAGTCGGTTACAATGGCAGGAGATCTACATATCCGTATCGCCAAGCTTGCCTTCCACGCCAAGGAAAGTCCCATGCGGACACGGGACGAAGTCTTCAATCTTGTATCTTCATAGTCTTGGAGTCCGGCTGATGATGATAGTCCGGCTATCCAGACACCCCCTAGTCCAGGACTCCCTCAGTAGCCCCTGAACCAGGCTTCAATGACGATGAGTCCGGCGCGCATATTGTTCGGCATTGCAAGGCGGGTTCCTCCTCCGAATAATTCATAGAAGATTGCGAACACCAGGATAGTGTCCGGCTCTGCAAAATAAATTCCACATTCCACCGTAGAGAGAATAATATGTACACAAGTTCAATCTGCTGACGTATCTTGTAGCATGACGTCACACCACTACCAAGCCTTTACTTGAATTGTTTTTTTATTATACCACCTCAGCGCATTTAGCGAAGCGGTTTCCTTAGCACGTCTTGTCGAAGCAGAGATCGTGTTCCCCTTATTCCGGGATTCTCATCAATACGGACGTGGGTAACCCAACCGCGCCCGTCGCCACGCCCCCTCTATCAAAGGCGAGTCCCGAACGGTCACGGAGACGGCTCTTGGTATTCTCCCTCTTTATAATAGGACCAAGGCTCGTTTCTTTTCTTCAATCCTCCATCGAATCTTCTCCTTGCTCCAAGTTCCAACACCCAGAGCCCCAGATTCGAGCGCATCGGACCTTCAACAATGTCCGGCTCCGACCTTCAGGGTCGGTGGATGCCCTCCTCCATCACGGAGGAGGACGTGCTAAAGCTGCGAGAGGCCAAGTACCTGTCTTACGAGATTTCGCATAGGTTGCCTGCCGAAGGGCAGGCCATCCCCACCCCCGAGCCCGGCGAGTACGTCGTCTTTGTATCCCACCTCCGTCGGGGCTTAGGCTTCCCGATGGATCCTTTTGTGAGAGGGCTCATGTTCTACTATGGGTTGGAATTCCACGACCTGGCTCCGGAGTCCATCCTCCATATTTCCGCATTTATTGTCGTCTGCGAAGCCTTCCTCCGCGTCACCCCCCACTTTGGCCTGTGGCTGAAGACCTTCAATGTGGAGCCGAAGATGATCGGGGGGCATCAATCAGAGTGCGGCGGGGCAGCCGTAAGCAGGAGGGCCGATGCCTCGTGGCCCGAGGGCTCCTTCCAAGAGGAGCTCGGCTTGTGGCAGCAGGAGTGGTTCTATATCACCGCTCCGAAGGGCAGCAGGCAGAAGCCGCCGCCCTTATTTCGCTCAGGACCTCCATGACGGTTGATGTCGTGGGTCAACCAAGGGCTCAACTGGGGGCCGTCGAAGGACGTGCCCCTACTGCAGGGCCCGATTCGAGACCTCCAAGCGAGGGAGATCGATCTGGTTGTGGTAATGCAGGTCATGCTGATTAGGCGTCTCCTGCCCTGCAAACGCCGCCCTCTCCGGCTGTGGGAGTTTAATCCGGAGGGACCACGGATTCTTCAACACTTCATGGGTATGACACCCGTGGAGATGCACAAATTATTCTTCGGATCACGAGAGGCGTGTCCGGAATTGACCGAGGACGCCGACCTAAGATGCAATCGCCCGGATACACAAGTAAGTAGCTCTGAGTCCGGACATACTGTTTGTTTGCCTTTCTATGATTCGCCTTTTGACCGATTTCCTTCTAAACAGGAGTGGATAGCGCAAGCAAAACTGATACGGTGTCCGGCCCCCCTCCCAGAGACCGTGCCGGATCCCGTGCTGGTCAGGATGCTGGAGGTTGCGCCTTCAGAGGAAGGCGAAGGGGAAAATAGAGGAGCTACCGCCTCACCCGAGGAGGCTCTTGAAAGAGGGGGGATCGAGAATCCCTTCCTCCAAGGGGAGAAGAGGACCGCCTCCGAGGACCCGGGGGCCAAAGCCCCTAAGCGGGGGAAAAGATCTTCACCAGAGGGTCCTGCGTCCGGGGAGGCCCCGGCCGCACAGTCTCCCCTAAAGAATCAGCCCTCCAGCGAGCCGTAAGTAGAAAAAAGGGAGTTCGGTAATAAGAGACATCCCTATTTGTGCTTCTAAGGATAACCGAAGTTTTTACCCTGTAGTTCGGATCTCCGACCTTCTCAGATGAGCTCGTCATCGGGGGACCTTCGTCTGGAGATGGTGGAGAGCGAGACGCCACCGTCTGCTGCACCGTCGGATAGGGCGGACGAGCCTGAAGTGTCATCACGGAGGGTATCCCCGAGCCCGGCAGAGCCGAAGAATTCGGCGCCGACTGGTGTTCGGCCGGGGGAGCTGAAGGATCTGCTTGAGAGGGCGTCCATCTCAGAAGATCACCATGCATTGATGAGTATGGAGATTGGAAGGATTTCGTCCGCCGAAAGCGGATTGCATAATGCCGTCAGGAGTTTGCTGGCGGGGTTTGAGGTACATAAGAATGACACACCTTTTGACAGTTTTACACATAAAGTGCACCCTGTATAGATAGTAGCCCCTGAGACTCGGTAGGTTGTCGAAAGCGACAGCGTGCCGAGGATCAAAATCGCAGGTTTCAATTTTTCGCCGTTCCTATGCAGGTGGCGGATCGTCCGGGGGCCAGCCGGACTGATGGAGTTGCTGAACTAAAGTGGCAACTCGACGTTGCAGATGCGGACATCGCGCTAGTCAACAGGCGACTTGATGAGTCGCAAGGTAAGTGTTTCTTTGCGGTCACTTAGTAAGGGAGCTGAAGCCCACACCTTACAACATGTGTGTGAAATGCAGATGGTGCCGCTGCTGTGGAGAGCCTTCGGGCCGAACTTGCTCAAGCCAAGGAGCAAGCCAGAAGGAGTAATGCGGCGGCCTCGAGGGCGGCCGAGGAGTTAGAAGCCGAAAGGGCTGCACACTGCCGAAGCAGGGAAGAGATGGCCGAAATGGCTGTGAAGATAAAAGATGCTACCGACCGCAATGAGGTTCTTGAAAAGGAGCGCCTAGCGGAGCGAGAAGACCTGGGGAAGGCCACCGCCGAAGCTAAGGATGCCCGTTCTGCAATGCGGGCTATAAAGGAGGAGCTGCGCCAAGCCGGAGACATTGTGGCTGGCAAGCCCTTTCTGCTGCGCCGAAGGTTTAAGGATCCAAAGTATGCTCAACTTGGCCAGCTATAGGGTCCAGAGGATCCTTATATGGACTTAGCAGCGAGTGCGGCAGATGCCGTTGTGCACTTCCGGAGCCAGAAGGATCACAAGACGGAAGAGCTGTTTTGGTCTCAATTCCATAGTCCGGAGCGTTCACTTCTGCTGACCGACTGGTTGGCCGAGTGGGCTGAGCTGAATAGGTTGTCCGGGCTTGCCATGACGGATATCGTGACTCATGTCTGGCCGGATAGGCCCAAGCCGAAGAGCTATTTTGGCTTATTGCAGCAATTTCTTGGGGCGGTGCCGCATATCAAGGCGATGAAGCGGTCGGCCTGCATAGAGGGTGCACGGATGGCACTCGCCCGTGTGAAGACACATTGGACAGAGATGGATGCCACCGCTGTTGCGACCCAGGGTTTGGACGAGAGCCGGTTACCCGCCGAGCACTATTTTGGGGAAGTTCTGCGTGGTGCTCGTGTAATAGAGTCGCAGTGCTCAAAAAATGTCACGTTCAAATGAACGCTTTATTTTGTAAAACAATGTTTATGATGTAGGTGCTTTTTATACTTGTGCGGTCAAGTATTGAAATATCTCCTATGCGGCCGTTTATGTATACGTGTGTATAACCTGAAAGATTGCAGTCGTCGGCTTCAGCCCCCACGCATAAGGTGCGGGGGTGTTCGCAAAAATAACGCATTTTCACACTTAATCCGACGTCTCAGTCCTGTGAAGGAGGTGGTAGCGTAGCAAACAAGGCAACTGGACTATAATGCTTTATCACTTTCACTTAGCCATGGGAGTTCGAGGGTGGGGCTACGATATAGCCCCTGGGGGCACCGCGCTCTCCGAATTCGGGGCACGTATGTGCCTGACCGGGAAACGGTCCTTCGTCAAAGCGGAGGAATTTTAAACATTCCATTGGTCGATCGAGTGGTTGACCAGTCTCTTGCTGTATCATGACAGTCAGTTTTCGGCTTTCTCTATTGAGGTGCTCGCCCAGCCGAACTGGGGCACAATCGCAGTAGTTCTCCTGGTGCCACGTTAGCCGATGATACGGAACGTAAGGCAGCAAAACACAGGAGCCGGGCAAACCCAACATTTGACCAAAGACATGATTCGGAGCTGATGCATATAAGGCCTAACTCGAGACGCTGAACACTCCCTAAGGTGTTCGGTCTTTATAATAACAAGCAGAACAATGCCCTAAGCCCCTAGTGTCCAGGTACGGGCGAGGTCCCCTGACGCGGCCGATGCCAAAACGTCAGTCTCCTCTCTGGTTATTATGAGAAACAGGGGATTATAGCAACAAGAGACAGTAAAAAAGGTTTACGCAGGGTCTTAATCTGAAAAGAATCCTTGCCACGGGTCCCTACTGCACGTCTGCGCCTGTGTCTCCGTTGTGCCGTATCCTGGACGGGTGTGCACGTTGTTCATCTGTAAAAAGAGAGGAACTTAGTTTGAAAAGAAATCGTGCGAAAAGTGCATAAAAATTGAAATATTAATAAATTAATAAAGCTGAGCCTATATTAGCTCATAATTGCTTATATGCACAGCCCCTTGTGAAGGGGTGTGCGGCTAGGGAGCGCCTAGCTTATTTATGCCGGACTCATCTAGCCGTGTCCGGGGTCTTTGAATGACCCTTTTAATGAAATGATGCCACGTGGAGCGGGCATTTTAAGTGTAAGAGACGCGTAATGTGGTATTGCATTAAAGCGGACAAAAGCTTCACGTCCCAATAGTGCTTGATAGCTACTTTTAAATGGGGCGACATGAAAGATTAGCTTTGCGCGTCGGAAGTTGTCGGGTGACCCAAACACAACTTCTAGTAGTAAGGAGCCTGTGCACTTGGCGTAAGGGCCTGGCACCACTCCTTTGAAGGAAGTGCGGCTGTGTCGAATTTTAGTGAGGTCTATCCCCAACTTGCGGATTGTGTCCGGATATAGAAGGTTTAAATCGCTGCCGCCGTCCATCAGGACTTGTGTAAATTGCAGTCCGTCGATTATAGGATCCAATATCAGAGCAGTCCATCCTGCGTTTCAAATATTTCTGGAGTAATCCAGGTGGTCAAAAGTGATTGGTTTTGACATCAAACCTCGAGGTTCCGCTGGGGTGGACCGTGCGACACCTATCTTAGCAGGTGCCGCATTGTTTTTCCGTACTATCACATGAAGTGAGTTTACTGCTTTGACTTCTTGTGGGAAAGTCTTTTGTTTTCCGGTGCTCTGCTGGTGGGGTTCGTCATCGTCCTCGCTTGGCGCGTCGAGCCCCTTGTGTTCGGCGTTGAGTCTGCCGGACTGTTTAAAAACCCAACAATCTCGGTGGGTGTGGTTCGCAGGCCTTCCGGAGGTAGTGTGGATTTGACATATCCGATCCAAAATTTTGTTTAAGTTGGATAGCTCATCACTGTTGTCCTTAAGAGGCAGTGTTTTATTGTTTGGCCGCGAGCTTTTGAATCCGGCGTTGACCGCCGTATTCTTTGGGTTTTTTTCTTTATTCCGGTGCTGATTCTTTTTGTGCCGTGATTTTCCGTTTCCATCTCTGATCTCGGATGTACTCGGGTCGCTGGTGCTGCATCTTGCTAGCCAGCTGTCTTCCCCCGTGCAAAAGCGGGTCATGAGGCTTGTTAGCGCGGCCATTGTCCTCGGCTTCTCTTGGCCGAGGTGTCTGGCGAGCCATTCGTCTTGGACGTTGTGTTTAAAAGCTGCTAAGGCTTCCGCGTCCGGACAGTCGACTATTTGGTTATTTTTGGTAAGGAACCTGTTCCAGAATTTGCACGCTGCCTCTCCGGGCTATTGAGTTATATGACTTAGATCGTCTGCATCCGGAGGGCGGACATAAGTCCCTTGAAAATTTGCCCTAAATGCGTCCTCAAGCTCTTCCCAACTTCCAACAGTGTTTTCTGGGAGGCTTTTGAGCCAGTGCCGAGCTGGCCCTTTGAGTTTGAGGGGTTGATATTTTATGGCGTGGAGATCGTCTCCTCTAGCCATGTGTATGTGTAGTATGTAATCCTCTATCCAGACTCCAGGGTCTGTTGTTCCGTCGTATGCCTCTATGTTTATGGGTTTGAACCCTGCCGGAAATTCATGATCCAGCACCTCATCGGTGAAACATAGTGGGTATGCGGCGCCCCTGTATTTGGGTGTGCCGCTGTCTTCGAACACTTGGTGTGTCGTGTCGCTTCCTGGGGCCCTCTTTTTTGGCCCGTAAATGGACCTGGCTGGGCCATCTGTTTTCCCAGGATCATGAGTCGGCTGGTGTGCGGCGCCGCTCGTTGCTTTTGGCCTGTCATCTGGCCGTCTATCCGGCTAGGCGGCCTCTTTGTTTTTTGACTGTGGGGGCTCTATGGATTCCTCGTCAAATTCTGGCAGCAGCTTGCGCTTCGGGTAGCTCTTTGTTTGGTGGCCATTGCCATATTTGTCTGCGGTCTTGAGTACTTTGCTCCACCTCATTCTGAGTATGTCTTCCGCTGTTTTGAGCTTCCGTTTTTCCTTCTTCAGACTTCTTGCAGTGGCGACGAGTCTTTTGTGAAGGTTCTTATGCTCCGGTGGTGTGTCCGGCGTGAGGTCGTCTGGACTGTTGGTTTCGCCGGGCATGGATTGATTATCCGATTCGTCCTGTTCGGACGGTTGCTTGGTTGCATGGTCGTCGTCCACTGGTTTGCCCTGCTCTATTGCTGGGTCATTAGGAATGCTGTTTTTGTCGAGGCGGGACTTAGGGCGGCGTCTGCGTCGCCGTTTTGGTTGTTTGTCGGCGGTACTATCCTTTGCCGCGCCCCGTTGTTCCTCGTTATCGCTTCCCTTTGGGGTGTCCACCATATATACGTCATGTGTTGGGGTGGTCTTCCAGTGCCCTGTAGGCGCTGGTTCTTGATCGTCTCCGGCGTTGTCGTCCATACCGTCGATGTCTTCGGAGTCGTAGTCTAGCATGTCGGTTAGATCGTCGATAGTGGCTAGAAAGTGGGTGGTGGGTGGGCTTTGAATTTCTTTGTCGTCCGCATCCCAACCATCTTGGCTGTAGTCCGGCCAGGGCTCTCCGGATAGCGAGAGATGCTTTAGCGATTTTGGGATGTCGCCAAAGGGTGAGTGCTAAAAGATGTCCGCAGCGATGAACTCCATGATCGGCGCCCAATCGGATTCGATTGGCAGGGGCGCAGGAGGTTCGGAGTCCGGCAGGGAGTCCGGCACCTCGGAGTCACGAGCTTTATAAGGGATGAGGTCAACGTTCGGCTCCATCGCCGTGGAAGTTGCAGCTCCCGAGGCGGTGTCGAGCCACCCGTCCTCGATCTGCGCAATCGGCTCCGGACTATGGGTCGGAGCGGATTCGTGTGCGGCCTCCAAGGTACTGTCCGGCGGCAGAGTTAGATCATGCCCATTGTGACAGTGCAGCACGCTCGGCTGCGGCTCGAATCCGTCGAAGATCAAGTCTCCGCGGATGTCCGCCGTGAAGTTTAGGCTCCCAAATCTGACCTGATGGACAGGGGCGTAGCTTCCGATCTGCTCCAGATGGCCAAGTGAATTGGCCCGCAGTGCGAAGCTACCGAACACGAAGATCTGTCTGGGGAGAAAAGTCTCACCCTGGACGGCGTTGTTGTTGATTGAAGAAGCCATCAAGCCTATCAGTGACGACACAGAGGAACTCTCAATGAAAGCACCAATGTCGGTGTCAAAACCGGCGGATCTCTGGTAGGGGGTCCCGAACTGTGCGTCTAGGCGGATGGTAACAGGAGACAAGGGACGCGATGTTTTTACCCAGGTTCGGGCCCTCTCGGTGGAGGTAAAACCCTACTCCTGCTTGATTGATATTGATGATATGGGTAGTACAAGAGTGGATCTACCACGAGATCAAGGAGGGTAAACCCTAGAAGCTAGCCTATGGTATGATTGTTGTAATGGTTATGTGTCCTACGGACTAAAACCCTCCGGTTTATATAAACACCGGGGAGGGCTAGGGTTACACAGAGTCGGTTACAATGGTAGGAGATCTACATATCCATATCGCCAAGCTTGCCTTCCACGCCAAGGAAAGTCCCATCCGGACACGGGACGAAGTCTTCAATCTTGTATCTTCATAGTCTTGGAGTCCGGCTGATGATGATAGTCCGGCTGTCCGGACACCCCCTAGTCCAGGACTCCCTCAACGGGGAAGCAAGCCATCGAGAGAGAGCGGCAGGAGAGGAGGATGAAAACTACATGCCTCCCTCCGGAGACGAGGCAAGCCTCAACGACGACGAATTCGTCGTGCCCGAGGATCCCGTCGAACAAGAGCGTTTTAAACGCAGGCTTATCGCCACAGCAAATAGCCTAAATAAAAAGCAGCAACAGCTTCAAGCTGATCAAGACCTGCTGGCCGACAAATGGACCGAGGTCCTCGCGGCCGAAGAGTATGAACTCGAACGCCCCTCCAAGAGCTACCCAAAACGCAAGTTGCTCCCCCGACTAGAGGAGGAAGCATACAAACCTTCATCACCAGCGCACAATACGGCAGACCGACCACCCCGTGGTCGCGACAGAGAGGCATCTAGGCCCTCCATCAGGACCGTACCCCGGCACCGCTCGAAAAGTATGAAGCCACGGGGGAATGCGCCGGACTTGTGGGATATATTGGAGGACAAGGCAAGACAATCCAGATCTATCTACGGATCACGTGGGTGCCCCACGACCCATGATGACTGCCATCGCGCCGGATACAGCAACTCCGGCCGGGCCGAACACAGCAGACAACGCTCTCTTGAGCTACGTCGTGATATTTCCCAATATAGAGGCGCCGCACACCTACTATGCTTCACAGACGAAGTAATGGATCATCAAATCCCCGAAGGGTTTAAACCCGTGAACATTGAATCCTACGATGGCACAACAGACCCCGCGGTTTGGATCAAAGATTATCTCCTTCATATCCATATGGCCCGCGGTGACGATCTCCACGCCATCAAGTATCTCCCACTCAAGCTTAAAGGACCAGCCCGGCATTGGCTCAACAGCTTGCCCGCAGAGTCAATTGGGTGTTGGGAGGACCTGGTGTTGGGGAACATAGCAGAAATTCAAAATTTTCCTACGTGTCACCAAGATCTATCTATGGAGAAACCAGCAACGAGGGGAAGGAGAGTGCATCTACATACCCTTGTAGATCGCTAAGCGGAAGCGTTCAAGAGAACGGGGTTGAAGGAGTCGTACTCGTCGTGATCCAAATCATCGGAGATCCTAGTGCGGAACGGACGGCACCTCCGCGTTCAACACACGTACAGCCCGGTGAAGTCTCCCATGCCTTGATCCAGCAAGGAGAGAGGGAGAGGTTGAGGAAGACTCCGTCCAGCAGCAGCACAACGGCGTGGTGGTGATGGAGGAGCGTGGCAATCCTGCAGGGCTTCGCCAAGCACCACGAGAGAGGAGAAGTACTTGGGAGAGGGGAAGGGCTGCGCCAGAACATGGGGTACCGCTGCCCTCCCACCCCTCCACTATTTATAGGTGGGGAGAAGAGGGGGCCGGCCCCCTTAGATCCCATCTAGGGTTGGGGGCGGCGGCCAAGGGGGGAGGAGTGCCTCCCAAGTCAAGTGGAGGCCCTCCCCCTTAGGGTTTCCCCCTTCCCATGCATATGGGCCTTGGGGGGGCTGGTGCCCCTGGCCCATTAAGGCTAGGGCGCCCCCCTACAGCCCATGCTACTATATTGGACATGGTGGAACAATTTCCGGACCTCCGGACCCCTCCGCAATCCTCCGGAACCTTCTGGAAGCTTCCCGGTACAATACCAAAAAAACCCGGACTTTTCCGGGAACCCGAACAACAACTTTCCATATATAAATCTTTACCTCCGGACCATTCCGGAACTCCTCGTGACGTCCGGGATCTCATCCGGGACTCCGAACAACATTCGGTAACCACATACAAACTTCCTTTATAACCCTAGCATCATTGAACCTTAAGTGTGTAGACCCTACGGGTTCGGGAGACATGTAGACATGACCAAGACGTTCTCCGGTCAATAACCAACAGCGGGATCTGGATACCCATGTTGGCTCCCACATGTTCCACGATGATCTCATCGGATGAACCACGATGTCAAGGACTCAACCGATCCCGTATACAATTCCCTTTGTCTAACGGTATTGCACTTGCCCGAGATTCGATCGTCGGTATACCGATACCTTGTTCAATCTCGTTACTAGCAAGTCTCTTTACTCGTTCCGTAACACATCATCCCGTGATCAACCACTTGGTCACATTGTGCACATTATGATGATGTCCTACCGAGTGGGCCCAGAGATACCTCTCCGTTTACACGGAGTGACAAATCCCAGTCTCGATTCGTGCCAACCCAACAGACACTTTTGGAGATACCTGTAGTGCACCTTTATAGCCACCCAGTTACGTTGTGACGTTTGGTACACCCAAAGCATTCCTACGGTATCCGGGAGTTGCACAATCTCATGGTCTAAGGAAATGATACTTGACACTAGAAAAGCTTTAGCATACGAACTACGATCTTTGTGCTAGGCTTAGGATTGGGTCTTGTCATCACATCATTCTCCTAATGATGTGATCCCGTTATCAACGACATCCAATGTCCATTGTCAGTAAACCGTAACCATCTATTGATCAACGAGCTAGTCAATTAGAGGCTTACTAGGGACATGGTGTTGTCTATGTATCCACACATGTATCTGAGTTTCCTATCAATACAATTATAGCATGGATAATAAACGATTATCATGAACAAGGAAATATAATAATAACTAATTTATTATTGTCTCTAGGGCATATTTCCAACAGTCTCCCACTTGCACTAGAGTCAATAATCTAGTTCACATCGCCATGTGATTAACACTCACAGGTCACATCGCCATGTGACCAACATCCAAAGAGTTTACTAGTGTCATTAAACTAGTTCACATCATCATGTGATTAAGACTCAATGAGTTCTGGGGTTTGATCATGTTTTGCTTGAGAGAGGTTTTAGTCAACGGGTCTGCAACATTCAGATCCGTATGTACTTCGCAAATCTCTAGGTCATATTGTAAATGCTGCTTCCACGCTCCACTTGGAGTTATTCCAAATGGTTGCTCCACTATACGTATCCGGTTTGCTACTCAGAGTCATTCGGATAGGTGTTAAAGCTTGCATCGACGTAACCCTTTACGCCGAACTCTTTATCACCTCCATAATCGAGAAACATGTCCTTATTACTCCAAGGACAATTTTTTTGACCGATGTCTGGTGATCCACTCCTTGATCACCTTTGTACCCTCTTGCCAGAGATGTGGCAAGGCACACATCAGGTGCGGTACTTAACATAGCATAATGTAGAGCCTACGTCTAAAGCATAGGGGACGACCTTCGTCCTTTTCTCTCTCTTTTGCCGTGGTCGAGCTTTACGTCTTAACTTCATACCTTACCACTCAGGCAAGAACTCCTTCTTTGACTGATCCATCTTGAACACCTTCAATATCATGTCAAGGTATGTGCTCATTTGAAAGTACCATTAAGCGTTTTGATCTATCCTTATAGATCTTGATGCTCAATGTTCAAGCAGCTTAATCCAGGTTTTCTAAAGAAAAACACCTTTCAAATAACCCTATATGCTTTCCAGAAATTTTACATCATTTCTGATCAACAATATGTCAACAACATATACTCATCAGAAATTCTATAGTGCTCCCACTCACTTCTTTGGAAATACAAGTTTCTCATAAACTTTGCATAAACCCATAATCTTTGATCATCTTATCAAAGTGCATATTCCAACTCCGACATGCTTACTCCAGTCTATGGAAGGATCACTAGAGCTAGCAGACCTTTTAGCATCCTTAGGATCGACAAAACCTTTCTGATTGTATCACATACAACCTTTCCTTTACGAAAACTGGTAAGGAAACTCGTTTTGACATCCATCTGCCCGATTTCATAAATGCAGCTAATGCTAACATGATCCCGACGGACTTAAGCATCGCTACGGATGAGAAAATCTCATCGTAGTCAACTTCCTTGAACTTGTGAAAACTCTTCGCCACAAGTCGAGCTTCATAGACGGTGACATTACCGTCCACGTCCGTCTTGTTCTTAAAGATCCATTTATCTCAATGGCTTGCCGATCATCGGGCAAGTCCACCAAAGTCCATGCTTTGTTCTGATACATGGATCCTATCTCGGATTTCATGGCTTCTAACCATTTGTCGGAATTTGGGCCCACCATTGCTTCTCCATAGCTCATAGGTTCATTGTTGTCTAGCAACATGACCTTCAAGACAGGATTACTGTACCACTCTGAAGCAGTACGCATCCTTGTCACCCTACAAGGTACGGTAGTGACTTGATCCGAAGTTTCATGATCACTATCATAAGCTTCTACTTGAATTGGTGTTGGTGCCACAGGAACAACTTCCTGTACCCTGCTACACACTAGTTGTAGTGACGGTTCAATAACCATATCAAGTCTCCACCATCCTCCCACTCAACTTTTCGAGACAAACTTTTCCTCGAGAAAGGACCCGATTCAAGAAACAATCCCTATTGCTTTCGGAACTGAATTAGGAGGTATGCCCAACTGTTTTGGGTGTCCTATGAAGATGCATTTTATCCGCTTTGGGTTCGAGCTTATCAACCTGAAACTTTTTCACATAAGCGTCGCAGCCCCAAACCTTTAAGAAATGACAGCTTAGGTTTCTCTAAACCATAGTTCATACGGTGTCATCTCAACGGAATTACGTGGTGCCCTATTTAAAGTGAATGTGGTTGTCTCTAATGCCTAACCCATGAACGATAGTGGTAATTCGATAAGAGACATCATGGTACACACCATATCCAATAGGGTGCAACTATGATGTTCGGACACACCATCACACTATGGTGTTCCAGGCGGTATTAATTGTGAAACAATTTCCACAATGCCTTAATTGCGTGCCAAAGCTCGTAACTCAGATACTCATCTCTATGATCATATCATAGACATTTTATCCTCTTGTCACTATGATCTTCAACTTCACTCTGAAATTACTTGAACCATTCAATAATTCAGACTTGTATTTCATCAAGTAAATATACTCAGTATCTACTCAAATCATCCGTGAAGTAAGAACATAACGATATCCACTGCGTGCCTCAGCACTCATTGGACTGCACACATCAAAATGTATTACTTCCAACAAGTTGCTTTCTTTTTCCATCTTACTGAAACCGAGGCTTTTTCAGTCATCTTGCCCATGTGGTATGATTTGCATATCTCAAGTGATTCAAAATCAAGTGAGTCCAAATGATCCATCTGCATGGAGTTTCTTCATGCGTATACACCAATAGACATGGTTCGCATGTCTCAAACTTTTCAAAAACGAGTGAGTCCAAAGATCCATCAACATGGAGCTTCTTCATGCGTTTTATACCAATATGACTTACATGGCAGTGCCACAAGTAAGTGGTGCTATCATTACTATCTTATATCTTTTGGCATGAAAATGTGTATCACTACGATCGAGATTCAATAAACCATTCCTTTAGGTGCAAGACCATTAAAGGTATTATTCAAATAAATAGAGTAACCATTATTCTCCTTAAATGAATAACCGTATTGCGATAGACATAATCCAATCATGTCTATGCTCAACGCAAACACCAAATAACAATTATTTAGGTTTAACACCAATCTCGATGGTAGAGGGAGCGTGCGATGTTTAATCACATCAAACTTGGAAATACTTCCAACACATATCGTCAGCTCACCTTTAGCTAGTCTCCGTTTATTCCGTAGCTCTTTTATTTCGAGTTACTAACACTTAGCAACCGAACCGGTATCTAATACCCTGGTGCTACTAGGAGTACTAGTAAAGTACACATTAACATAATGTATATCCAATATACTTCTATCGACCTTGCCAGCCCTCTCATCTACCAAGTATCTAGGGTAATTCCGCTCTAGTGACTATTCCCCTTATCACAGAAGCACTTAGTCTCGGGTTTGGGTTCAACCTTGGGTTTCTTCACTGGAGCAGCAGCTGATTTGCCGTTTCATGAAGTATCCCTTCTTGCCCTTGCCCTTCTTAAAACTAGTGGTTTCACCAACCATCAACAATTGATGCTCCTTCTTGATTTCTACTTTCGCGGTGTCAAACATCGTGAATACCTCAAGGATCATCATATCTATCCCTGATATGTTATAGTTCATCATGAAGCTCTAGCAGCTTGGTGGCAATGACTTTGGACAAACATCACTATCTCATATGGAAGATCAACTCCCACTCGATTCAAGTGATTGTTGCACTCAGACAATCTGAGTACAAGCTCAATGATTGAGCTTTTCTCCCTTAGTTTGCAGGCTAAGAAAATTGTCGGAGGTCTTATACCTCTTGACGTGGGCACGAGCTTGAAATCCCAATTTCATCCCTCGAAACATCTCATATGTTCCGCGACGTTTCGAAAAAAATGTCTTTGGTGCCTCAACTCTAAACCGTTTAACTGAACTATCACATAGTTATCAAAACATGTATGTCCAATGTTCGCAACATCCACAGACGACGTTTGGGGTTCAGCACACTGAGTGGTGCATTAAGGACATAAGCTTTCTACTGTCCGCATAATTGCTACTGTCAACTTTCAACTATATTTTCTCTAGGAACATATCCAAACAGTGGAACTAAAGCGCGAGCTTAGGACATAATTTGCAAAGATCTTTTGACTATGTTCAGGATAATGAACTCCCACTCAGATAGACATCCCTCTAGTCATCCAAGTGATTACATGATCCGAGTCAACTAGGCCGTGTCCGATCATCACGTGAGACGGACTAGTCATCATCGGTGAACATCTTCATGTTGATCGTATCTACTATACGACTCATGCTCGACCTTTCGGTCTCTTGTGTTCCGAGGCCATGTCTGTACATGCTAGGCTCGTCAAGTCAACCTAAGTGTTTCGCGTGTGTAAATCTGGCTTACACCCGTTATATGTGAACGTAAGAATCTATCACACCCGATCATCACGTGGTGCTTTGAAACGACGAACTTTCGCAACGGTGCACAGTTAGGGGGAACACTTTCTTGAAATTTTAATGAGGGATCATCTTATTTACTACCGTCGTTCTAAGCAAATAAGATGCATAAACATGATAAACATCACATGCAATCAAATAGTGACATGATATGGCCAATATCATTTTGCTCCTTTTGATCTCCATCTTCGGGGCTCCATGATCATCATCGTCACCGGCATGACACCATGATCTCCATCATCATGATCTCCATCATCGTGTCTTCATGAAGTTGTCTCGCCAACTATTACTTCTACTACTATGGCTACCGGTTAGCAATAAAGTAAAGTAATTACATGGCATTGTTTAATGACACGCAGGTCATACAATAAATTAAGACAACTCCTATGGCTCCTGCCGGTTGTCATACTCATCGACATGCAAGTCGTGATTCCTATTACAAGAACATGATCAATCTCATACATCACATATCATTCATCACATTCTTCTTGGCCATATCACATCACATAGCATACCCTGCAAAAACAAGTTAGACCTCCTCTAATTGTTGTTTGCATGTTTTACGTGGCTGCTATGGGTTTCTAGCAAGAACGTTTCTTACCTACGCAAAACCACAACGTGATATGCCAATTGCTATTTACCCTTCATAAGGACCCTTTTCATCGAATCCGTTCTGACTAAAGTGGGAGAGACTAGTAACGGTAAGCATATTGAACAAAATCAACGCCCACAACTACTTTGTGTTCTACTCGTGCAAAGAATCTACGCAATAGACCTAGCTCTGATACCACTGTTGGGGAACGTAGCAGAAATTCAAAATTTTCCTACGTGTCACCAAGATCTATCTATGGAGAAATCAGCAACGAGGGGAAGGAGAGTGCATCTACATACCCTTGTAGATCGCTAAGCGGAAGTGTTAAAGAGAACGGGGTTGAAGGAGTCGTACTCGTCGTGATCCAAATCACCGGAGATCCTAGTGCCGAACGGACGACACCTCCGCGTTCAACACACGTACAACCCGGTGACGTCTCCTGTCGGTGTCAAAACCGGCGGATCTCGGGTAGGGGGTCCCGAACTGTGCGTCTAGGCGGATGGTAACAGGAGACAAGGGACACGATGTTTTTACCCAGGTTCGGGCCCTCTCGATGGAGGTAAAACCCTACTCCTGCTTGATTGATATTGATGATATGGGTAGTACAAGAGTGGATCTACCACGAGATCAAGGAGGCTAAACCCTAGAAGCTAGCCTATGGTATGATTGTTGTAATGGTTGTTGTCCTACGGACTAAAACCCTCCGGTTTATATAGACACCGGGGAGGGCTAGGGTTACACAGAGTCGGTTACAATGGTAGGAGATCTACATATCCGTATTGCCAAGCTTGCCTTCCATGCCAAGGAAAGTCCCATCCGGACACGGGACGAAGTCTTCAATCTTGTATCTTCATAGTCTTGGAGTCCGGCTGACGATGATAGTCCGGCTGTACGGACACCCCCTAGTCCAGGACTCCCTCAGTAGCCCTTGAACCAGGCTTCAATGACGATGAGTCCGGCGCGCATATTGTTCGGCATTGCAAGGCGGGTTCCTCCTCCGAATAATTCATAGAAGATTGTGAACACCAGGATAGTGTCCGGCTCTGCAAAATAAATTCCACATTCCACCGTAGAGAGAATAACATGTACACAAGTTCAATCTACCGACGCATTTTGTGGCATGACGTCACACCACTACCAAGCCTTTACTTGAATCGTTTTTTATTATACCACCTCAGCGCGTTTAGCGAAGCGGTTTCCTTGGCACGTCTTGTCGAAGCAGAGATCGTGTTCCCCTTATTCCGGGATTCTCATCAATACGGGCATGGGTAACCCAATCGTGCCCGTCGCCACGCCCCATCTATCGGAGGCGAGTCCTGTACTGTCACGGGGACGGCTCTTGATATTCTCCCCTTTTATAAGGGACCAAGGCTCGTTTCTTTTCTTCAACCCGCAATCGAATCTTCTTCCTGCTCCGAGTTCCAACACCCAGAGCCCCAGATTCGAGCGCTTTGGACCTTCAACAATGTCCGGCTCCGACCTACAGGGCCGGTGGATGCCTTCCTCCATCACGGAAGAAGACGTGCTAAAGCTGCGAGAGGCTAAGTACCTGTCTTACGAGATTTCGCATAGGTTGCCCGCCAAAGGGCAAGTTATTCCTACCCCCGAGCCCGGCGAGCATGTCGTGTTTGTATCCCACCTCCGTCGGGGTTTAGGCTTCCCGATGGATCCTTTTGTGAGGGGCTCATGTTCTACTATGGGTTAGAATTCCACGACTTGGCTCTGGAGTCCATCCTCCATATTTCCGCATTCATTGTCGTCTGCGAAGCCTTCCTCCGCATCACCCCTCACTTCGGCTTGTGGCTTAAGACCTTCGATGTGAAGCCGAAGATGGTAGAGGGGCGTCAAGCAGAGTGCGGCGGGGCGGTTGTGAGCAGAAGGGCCGATGCTCCATGGCCCGAGGGCTCTTTCCAGGAGGAGCTCGGCTTGTGGCAGCAGGAGTGGTTCTACATAACCGCTCCCAGGGGCAGCAGGCAGAAGCCGCCGCCCATCTTCCGCTCGGGCCCCCCACAGCGGCTAATGTCATGGGTCAGCCAAGGGATCAACTGGGGGCCGCCAAAGGACGTGCCCCTATTGCAGGGCCGGATTCGAGACCTCCAAGCGAGGGAGATCGATCTGGTCGTGGTGATGCAGGTCATGCTGATTAGGCATCTCCTACCCTGCAAACGCCACCCTCTCCAGCTGTGGGAGTTTAATCCAGAGGGACCACAGATTCTCCAACACTTCATGGGTATGACACCCGTGGAGATGTACAAACTGTTCTTCGGATCACGAGAGGCGTGTCCGGAATTGACCGAGGACGCCGGCCTAAGCTGTAATCGCCCGGATACACAAGTAAGTAGCTCCATGTCCGGACATACCGTCTGTTTGCCTTTTTATGATTCGCTCTTTGACCAACTGCCCTCTAAACAGGAGTGGATAGCGCAAGCAAAACTGATACGGTGTCCGGCCCCCCTCCCAGAGACTGCGCCGGATCTTGTGCTGGTCAGGATGCTGGAGGTTGCGCCTTCAGAGGAAGGCGAAGGGGAGAACAGAGGAGCTACCGCCTCAACCAAGGAGGCTTTTGAGGAAGAGGGGATCGAGAATCCCTCCTTCCAGGGGGAGAAGATGACCGCCTCCAAAAACCCGGAGGCCAAAGCCCCGAAGCGGGGGAAGAAATCTTTACCATAGGGTCCTGCGTCCGGAGAGGCTCCGGCCGCACAGTCTCCCCTAAAGGATCAGCCCTCCAGCGAGCCGTGAGTAGAAAAAAGGGAGTTTTGTAATAAGGGACATCCCTATTTGTGCTTCTGAGGATAACTTAAGTTTGTACCTTGTAGTTCGGATCTCCGCCCTTCTCAGATGAGCTCGTCTTCGGGGGAACTCCGTCCGGATATGATGGAGAGCGAGACGCCCCCATCTGCCGCCCCATCGGATGGGGCGGACGAGCCTGAAGTGTCGTCGCGGAGGGTGTCCCCGAGTCCGGCAAGGCCGAATAGTTCGGCACCGACTGGTGTGCGGCCGGGGGAGCTGAAGGATCTGCTTGAGAGGGCGTCCATCTCAGAAGGTCACCGTACACTGATGAGTACGATGATTGAAAGAATTTCATCCGCCGAAGGCGGATTGCGTGATGCCGTCAGGAGTTTGCTGGCGGGGTTTGAGGTACGTAAAAATGACATACTCTTTGACAGTTTTACACATAAAGTGCGCCCTGTATAGATAGTAGCCTCTGAGACTCGGTAGGGTGTCGAGAATGACAGCGTGCCGAGGATCAAAATCCCAGGTATTAATTTATGCCTTTCCTAAGCAGGTGGCGGATAGTTCGGTGGCTAGCCGGACAGATGGAGTTGCCGAACTAAAGCGGCAGCTCGATGTTGCGGATGCGGACATCGCGCTGGCAAATAAACGACTTGACAAGTCACAAGGTAGGTTTTTTCTCCGTGGTCACCTGGTAAGGGAGCCGAAGCCCACTCCTTACCACATGTGTGTTCAATGCAGATGGTGCCGCTGCTGTGGAGAGCCTTCGGGCAGAACTTGCTCAAGCCAAGGAGCAAGCCAGAAGGAGTGATGCGGCTGCCTCGAGGGCGGCCGAAGAGTTAGAAGCCGAAAGGGCTGCACACTGCCGAAGCAGGGAGGAGATGGCCGAAATGGCCGTGAAGTTAAAAGATGCTGCCGACCGCAATGGGATTCTTAAAAAGGAGCGCCTAGAGGAGCGAGAAGACCTGGGGAAGGCCACCGCCGAAGCCAAGGATGCCCGTTCTGCAATGCGGGCTATAAAGGAGGAGCTACGCCAGGCCGGAGACATTGTGGCTGGCAAGCCCTTTTTGCTGCGCCGAAGGTTTACGGATCCGAAGTATGCTCAGCTTGGCCAGCTGTGGGGTCCTGAGGATCCTTATATGGACTTAGCGGCGAGTGTGGCAGACGCCGTTGTGCACTTCCGAAGTCAGGAGGATCACAAGACGGAAGAGCTGTTTTGGTCTCAATTCCATAGTCCGGAGCGTTCACTTCCGCTGACCGATCGGCTGGCCGAGTGGGCTGAACTGAATAGATTGTCCGGACTTGCCATGACGGATATCGTGGCTCATGTCTGGCCGGATAGGCCCAAGCCGAAGAGTTATTTTGGCTTATTGCAGCAATTCATTGGGGCGGTGCCGCATATCAAGGCGATGAAGTGGTCGGCTTGCATAGAAGGTGCACGGATGGCCCTCGCCCGTGTGAAGACACATTGGACAGAGATGGATGCCACCGCAGTTGCGACCCAGGGTTCGGACGAGAGCCGGTTACCCGCCGAGCACTATTTTGGGGAAGTTCTGCGTGGTGCTCGTGTAATTGAGTCGCAGTGCTCAAAGAATGTCATGTTCAAGTGAACATTTTGGTTTGTAAAACAATGTTTATGATGTCAGCGCTTTTTGTACTTGTGCGTTCAAGTATTAAAATATCTCCTGTGCGGCCGTTTATGTATACGTGTGTATAACCTGAAAGATGGCAGTCGTCGGCTTCAGCCCCCACGCACAAGGTGCGGGGGTGTTTGCAAAAATAGCGCATTTTCACACTTAATCCGACGTCCCGGTCCTGTGAAGGAGGTGGTAGCGTAGCAAACGAGGCAACCAGACTATAATGCTTTATCACTTTCACTTAGCCATAGGAGTTCGAGGGTGGGGCTACGACATAGTCCCTAGGGGCACCGCGCTCTCCGAATTCGGGGCGCGTATGTGCCTGACCGGGAAACGGTCCTTCGTCAAAGCGGCGGAATTCTAAACATTTCGATAGTCGATCGAGTGGTTGACCAGTCTCTCGCTATATCATGACAGTCAGTTTTTGGCTTTCTCTACTAAGGTGCTCGCCCAGCCGAACCGGGGCACAATCGCAGTAGTTCTCCTGGTGCCGCGTTAGCCGATGATACGGAATGTAAGGCAGCAAAACACAGGAGCCGGGCAAACCCAACATTTGACCAAAGACATGACTCGGAGCTGATGCATATAAGGCCTAACTCGAGACGCCGAACACTCCCTAAGGTGTTCAGTCTTTATAATAACGGGCAGAATAATGCCCTAAGCCCCTAGTGTCCAGGTACAGACAAGAATTTCTGGCGCGGCCGATGCCAAAACGCGAGCCTCCTCGTTGGTTATGGTGAAAAACCGTGGGATGTGATCAACAAAAGACAGTAAGAAAGGTTTAAGCAGGGACTTAATCTGAAGAGAATCCTTGCAACGGGTCCCTGCTGCACGTCTGCGCCTGTGTCTCCGTTGTGCCGTATCCTGGACGGGTGTACACGTTGTTCATCTGTAAAAGGAGAGGAACTTAGCTTGCAAGGAAATCATGCAAAAAATGTATTAAAAATCGAAATATGAATGAATAAATAAAGCTGAGCCTATATTAGCTCATACGCACAGCCCCTTGTAAAGGGGTGTGTGGCTAGGGAGCCCCTAGCTTATTTTATGCCGGACTCGTCTAGCCGTGTCCGGGATCTTGCACGACCTTTTAGTGAGATGATGCCGCATGGACCGGGCATTTTAAGTGTAAGAGATGCGTAGTGTGGTATTGCATTAAAGCAGACAAAAGCTTCACGTCCCAATAGTGCTTGATGGCTACTTCTGAATGGGGCGACATGAAAGAGTAGCTTTTCACGTCGGAAGTTGTTGGGTGACCCAAATACAACTTCTAGTAGTAAGGAGCCCGTGCACTTGGTGTTGGGGATATTACCACTAGGCGTAAACCGGCCTACTTGGGCCGGGTTAACTTCATTAGTGGTATAAGCAGATGAAGGCCCAAGGCCTGTAGTCGGTTTAGAACCTGTAGCCGTAAACCGGCCTGATGTATAACTTGTATTGTAAGTTAGGAATAGAGAGATACCAACCGGGATACGAGTATGAACCGGTTGGGACACTATGGACCGACGGGCGTCACCCGTGTATATAAGGGGACGACCCGGCGGCGGTTCAGGAGAGACGATCACAACTCGAGCCTAGGCGAAGCTTGTTTGCTCCCTAGCCATCGAGATCACATCAATTCCATCACAACTAGACGTAGGCTTTTACCTTCATCGAAGGGGCCGAACTAGTATAAACCCTCGTGTCTTTGTGTCTGCTTTAACCCCTTCAAGTTAACCCGTAGCGATGGCTCCACGACTAAGTCCTTTCACTAGGACATCTGCCGTGTCAAATCCACGACAGTTGGCGCCCACCGTGGGGCTATCGCACCATGGTTTGACGATCTTGGAGGGCAAGCTCAAAGGACTCGAAGGCTATGCTGTGGGCCGGATGACCAAGAGTCGTCGCGGCAAGATCTACATCGACGATGCAGGATGGGGTCCCGAGGCCGATTCGATCGAGTACGGGTACCGGGTCCCCTTCGGTGGCATACACGTTTTCATCGGCAAGATCGGTGAGCCTGGGCCTGAGCCGGACATCTGCACCGACCTCGTCAAGACGGCTCAGCGTGCGAGATCTACCCAGGCTAAACCGGCCGTGAAGCGTGCCTTCGTCGGAGTCATCCATGGAGGAGAGCGTGAGGACGAGTTAGAACACGGTAGCGAGACCGTTGTCTACTCCGGTGACGAGTCCTCGACCGGAGAGACCGAATCGCTATACCAGTTGCAAGACGACCAGGTTAGGGGCTGTTCCGATGGCGACAGTATTCCGGACCCCCAGATCAGATCAACCGGGTTGGAATATTCATGGCCGGCACACTGGCGGCGAATCACTCTTCGACCGCCGCGGCAATGCTCTCCGGATCAGCAGCGGCAGCAGGGGCAGGAGGCCTTGTGCGCCCACCGGTTCAAGTCCTGTCTGACCTGTTTGATGCACTAGCCGCGCTTATGGCAGAAGCCGATCCAGCAGATTAGGAGGCCCATGATGCAGAGATTGCCAAGGTGAGAGAGCAGATCGTACAAGCCAAAGCGGATCTGGCAGCAGAAAAGGACAGGATGGCTGCGGAGCGAGCCGCTTTGGACGCCCAGGCCTATAAACTCATGCTTGACCAGAACGCATCACAGGAGGTCTTAAAGCGAAAGCACAGATCACGCCTGCCGTTAGGGTTTGACCCTCGAAATCTCTTTCACACTCCGGGAGCTGGACCCAGTAATCCACCGGAGGCAAACCGGAACGAGGCACCAGGGCCAGGGGCGACGGTCCAACCCCGCCTGATGGAACCTCCTCAACAGAATATTGTGTTTCCTCCACCGGTTCAGACACCTCCGGGTCATTATTCTAATCCTATGGACAATCTTGTTGCAGCTGCTGCACGATTAGAGGCTATCCCAGTCGAAGGGGATTCTCCGCAAGCGATAGAGACGCGCCGGGTTAAGGAACTTCTCCGGACCATGCTGATTCAACAGGAGGCATATTCATACAGCCGCGATCGGATTCACTCCACATCTCGTCCAAGCCGGAGCTATAGCAGGTGCATGGATGAACCGGCCATATCGAGCAACGCGCGAGGCTGTGAAGCGGCCCGTGGCAATAACCCGGCAGGTGGTGTTCGCGATGCTCAGGATGTGGTGGACCAGGCCCGGCCACGAAGGGAAGCCGAGTTAGCAGCACAGAACGAGGCGGGTCAGTTTAGACCGGTTTGCCCTACCACCTCTGCCGGGCCAGGGGTCGCATCCGCTTTGGGAGTACCTTGTTTAGTCCCCGCTTTGCGCAATGTACGCCTGCCCAAAGATTTCAAGGGTCCGCGCAAGGTGCCGAATTACACCGCTGATTTATCTCCGGAAGCGTGGGTAGAGAGTTATGAGATGGCCATGGAGATGCTAGATGTGGATGAGACCTCATGTGCAAAGTACTTCACCCTGATGCTGGAAGGCACGACCCGTACTTGGTTGAAGAGCCTGCCACCCAATTCTATCAGCTCATGGGCCCAGTTGCGGGCCCGGTTTATCCAGAATTTCAAAGATACGTGTAAGCAGCCCAAGTCCATCGTAGACCTGGCGGCTTGTGTTCAGGAGGACGGAGAGTCAACCACCCATTGGGTGCGCCGCGTTTCGGAAGTCTTGCACTCGTCTGACAGGATCAATGCTGATTATGCGATCTTAACCCTGGAGGGCAACTACCGGTTTAAGCCCTTAAAATTGAAATTGGGGCGCATGAAGAGGTTTTGTAATGACATGGGAACTCTCATGGCCACTTTAGTGAAGTATGCTGATTCGGATAGTACCAAGGATTCCGAGACTGACGATGATGAAGCAGGGAAGGGAAAGAAGAATAGCAATTCCAAGGGGCAACAGTACAAACCGGCGGGTCATGGAAATGGGGGCAAGCGCAAGGCGGATGGCAGCATGGAGTTTGTGGCTAACACTAACGCACAGGACAGGGGTCAGCGGCGCGGAGGTAAAGCGACAAATCGTAAAGGGGCTCCAAACCCTAACGCGGATCATTTTAATTATTTGTTGAATCAGCCTTGCCCAAAGCACGGGACGAAGGAGGCGTCGGCTAACCACCTTTGGAAGGATTGTTATATTATGCAGGAGTTTAAAAACTCTAATGCCTTCCGGTATGACCGTGGGTCAGGTGGCGGTTCAGGATCCGGTTTCCATGGGCCGGGCCACGATGGAGCTTCCGGTTCAGGTCTCAATCAGGGCGGTCACAACAACCAGAATAATCAGAATGGCCAGCAGCAGTAGCAGCAGCAACAGTCAGGTTATCAGAGCTAGCCAAAATAGTTGAACAATGGGCAATATCATGTTTTCACAACTAGCTTGGATAAACGCGACTGAAAGCTCCACAAGCGAGCAGTGAACTCTGTTGAACCGGCCGTACCACGTTACTTACGCTGGTCGGAGCAGCCTATCGTGTGGAGCAGGGAGGACCACCCACCCCGGGTTGACAATCCGGGCCAGCTAGCATTAGTGGTAGACCCTCAGGTAGGAGGTTGTAAATTCACCAAGGTACTCATGGATGGAGGGAGCAGTATTAACATCCTGTATTATGAGACATTCCGCCGCATGGGGCTAACAGACAAAGATCTCAGACCGTCTAATACAGTGTTCCATGGTGTGGTGCCTGGCAAATCAGCATATCCTGTTGGTAAGATAGCCCTAGACGTGGCTTTTGGGGACGAGCATGATTCCCTGTCCGAAAAACTAACCTTTGAGGTGGTGAAGATCCGGAGCCCGTATCACGCCTTGTTTGGGCGGCCGGCTTATGCCAAATTCATGGCGCGGCCTTGTTATATTTACTTGCAACTCAAGATGCTGGGTTACAAGGGGATGATAACGGTTCATGGGAGCCATAAGGTTGCTTTGGAATGTGAGGAAGGTGATGCGGCTTATGCAGAGTCGGTCTATGCCACGGAGGAGTTAAAATACTATAAGGACAATGTTGATCCGGCGGACATGACCCCTTTGAAGAAGCCAACCACGGAGCATGATTCGGATCTGAAGTTCAAATCGGCAGCTGAGACCAAGCTTGTTGACTTCGTGTCCGGCGATTCGTCCAAGCAGTTCACTGTCAGTGTCAACTTGGACCCTAAATAGGAAAGCGCGCTCATCGAGTTCATCCGTGAGAATCGGGACATTTTTGCATGGAAACCTTCTGACATGCCAGGTGTACCGAGGGAACTCGCTGAGCACACTCCTAATTTGGATCCTAAGTATAAACCGGTAAAGCAATTTCTCCGCCGGTTTAACGAAGAAAGGCGCAAAGCCATTGGAGAGGAAGTGGCCAGGCTTTTAGCAGCTGGTTTTATCATTGAGGTGTTCCATCCAGAGTGGCTTGCTAATCCAGTGCTGGTTCTTAAGAAAAACGGCACTTGGCGTATGTGTGTGGATTACACGGACCTTAACAGGGCTTGTCCAGCGGATCCTTTTGCCCTCCCCCACATTGACCAGATCATTGATGCCACGGCGGGCTGTGAGCGTTTGAGTTTTTTAGATGCATATTCTGGATATCATCAGATCAAAATGGCGGTTAAGGACCAGGAGAAGACATCGTTTATTACTCCTTTTGGAGCCTTCTACTATGTATCTATGCCCTTCGGGCTCAACAGTGCCCAAGCCACTTATCAACGGTGTGTACAGAATTGCCTGCACAAACAGATCGGTCGCAATGTACACGCCTATGTGGATGATATTGTAGTCAAGTCAAGGCAGAAGGAGACGCTGGTGGATGATTTGAAGGAAACCTTTGACAACTTGCGAGCTTACAAGATGATGCTTAACCCGGCCAAGTGTGTCTTTGGTGTTCCGGCGGGCAAGTTACTAGGTTTTCTTGTGTCCAACAGAGGAATTGAGGCTAATCCGGAGAAGATTACGGCTATCACCTCCCTGGCTAAACCGAAGTGTATCAACGATGTTCAGCGCTTGGCGGGCCGGATCGCCGCACTGAGCCGGTTTATCAGCCGCCTCGGAGAGAAAGCTATCCCTTTGTACCAGATGCTGAGAAAGACAGATCAATTCATTTGGAGTTCGGCTGCTGATAAAGCATTGGAGGACTTAAAGCGGCAATTAACCAATCCGCCCGTTCTTGTGGCTCCAGTCGACAAGGAGCCGTTATTGTTATACGTAGCGGCCAATGCTCGGGCAGTTAGCGTGGCTATTGTGGTGGAGCGCAAGGAGGCGGGCAAGGAATATCCGGTTCAGCGTCCGGTTTATTATATCAGCGAGGTGCTTATTGAATCCAAGCAAAGGTATCCGCATTGGCAGAAGCTGGTATATGGAGTTTTCATGGCAAGCCAAAAGTTGAAGCAGTATTTTCAAGGGCACCCCATCACAGTGGTCAGTTCAGCTCCCTTGGGTGATATCATACAGAACCGGGAGGCGACTGGCCGGATTGCCAAGTGGGCTATAGAGCTTGGGCCACATAGATTGAAGTACGTGCCTCGGACGGCGGTGAAGTCTCAAGCACTTGTTGATTTCATCAATTATTGGACGGAGTTGCAAGCACCAGAGGAGAAGCCGGATCACACATATTGGACTATCCATTTTGATGGATCCAGGCAATTGGAAGGCTCAGGGGCTGGAGTCATATTGACTTCCACACGAGGTGATAAGTTTTGTTATGTTCTCCGCTTAATGTTCCCTTGTACTAACAATGCAGCTGAGTACGAAGCTTTGCTCCATGGTCTCCGGATGGATGAACTTAAGTCGGGTTAAGTGCTTCGGTGACTCGGACCTCGTGGCTCAACAGGTGTCTACCACTTGGGATTCTAAGGACCCGCTCATGGCTGCATATCGTCGTGAGGTGGATAATATTGCGGGCCACTTCAAGGGCTATCAAGTGGATCACGTGGACCGTCGAAAGAATGAAGCGGCGGACGCTTTAAGCCGGTTGGGTTCGCAGCACAAACCGGTCCCGCCTAATGCCTTTCTTGATGTGTGGCACAACCCGTCAGTCAAGCTCCCAGGTGAAGCGGATTTGGCTATTCCTGATCCGGAGGCTCAATTGGTGGCAGCCCTGCATGTCATTCCGGATTGGACAGTTCCTTATCTTGCGTACATGAACCGGGGAGAGTTGCCGGAGGATGAGATTCTAGCCAGGCAGATAGTCCGGCGATCCAAGTCTATGACGATTGTCAATGGTGAATTGCATCATTGCAGTGTATAAGGGGCGTTTCAACGTTGTGTTTCTCCTGAGGAAGGCTATGAAATCTTAAGAGAAATCCATGAAGGGGATTGTGGACACCACGCCGGTTCAAAGTCTCTGGTGGCAAAGGCGTTTCGTCACGGGTTCTACTGGCTGACAGCGCATGCTGATGCGGAGGACTTGGTTAAACGGTGTGATGGCTGTCAGAAATTTTCAAGGCGTGCTCATGTGCCGGCTCAAGAATTGAGGATGATCCCAATCACTTGGCCGTTTGAAACTTGGGGGCTGGATATGGTCGGAGCTTTTAAAAGATCCAAGGATAAGAAAACCCACATTTTGGTGGCAGTTGACAAATTTACCAAGTGGGTTGAAGCGGAGCCTGTCAGCAAGTTTGATGCAGCAACAGTGGTGCAGTTCATCAAAAAGGTGGTTTTCCGGTTTGGCTTTCCACACAGTATCATTACTGACAATGGTACCAATTTGTCCAAGGGCGCTATGAAGGAGTTCTGTGAACGTGAGCACATCCGACTTGACGTATCATCAGTGGCTCACCCCCAGTCCAATGGACAGGCAGAACGGGCTAATCAAGAGATCTTGCGAGGCATCAAACCCCGGCTTATGGTTCCATTGCAAAGAACACCAGGATGTTGGGTTGAAGAGCTACCATCTGTGCTATGGAGTATCAATACTACGCCCAATCGATCCACAGGTTACACGCTGTTTTTTATGGTCTACGGAGCGGAGGCAGTTCTCCCTAGTGATATCCGGCACGATTCGCCTCGTGTGGCAGCTTATGTTGAAGCGGACAATGAGACAACACGACAGGATGCTTTGGACCTATTGGACGAGGAGCATGATATAGCGGCTGCCCGTTCGGCGATTTATCAGCAAGATCTTCGTTGCTATCACAGTCGCCGGGTTAGAACCAGAACTTTTCAAGAAGGAGACTTGGTTCTTCGACTCATTCAAGACCAGACAGATATGCACAAGTTATCCCCACCTTGGGAGGGGCCTTTCGTGGTCAGCAAGAATCTGCACAACGGCTCATATTATCTGATTGATATTCGAGAGCATAAAGACTCACGCACATCAGAGGAGGAGACCAACAGGCCGTGGAACATAGCTCATCTTCGGCCTTACTACACCTGAGCCATTGGCTCTATCTATGTACATATTATGAAAGTGTATATATTATCTTTGATATAATAAAACTGGAGCCTCAGCTAAAGCGGGGTCTCTGTCCTTTCTTATCATGCCTGGTTACATGGAGTGGTTTTGTTTTAAAGCGGCCTCCGGTTTACCCCTTGAAATTTGCTTTTTTTTGATATATCACTTGGGGCCTTGGTCGTGTCCGAACCAACGCGACACCTTTTGATAGGCGAAAGCCACCAGATCACTTGGGGACATGGTCAAGTCTGAACCAGTCACGCCTCTTGATCGGCCTAAGGCCACAAAATCACTTGGGGGCTTGGTCGAACCCGAACCATTGCCACGCCTTTTGATTGGCATATATGCCACAGTTTCATTTGGGGACCTGGCTGACTTGAACCATTGTCACTCCTATTGGGGGCTTGGTCCTGTCAGACCATGGTAACACCATCTGATCAGCTCAGTATAGCATCTCTTTTGCAAACGGTTTTTATCATTGCCTTTGCTTCCATATTTCTTTTATGGTTATTTCTTAATTTTCGTTGTGTTTCCTTTAAACCAACAACATTTTTTGCCGGTTCAGCTGATGGATTCGGTTCATTTTTAATCCGGAGCAATATGCCCGGTTTACCCTTCCTGTTAAACATCATGGAGTAACAGGGGGGCTTGTAACGACCCAGCACGGTCTATATGGGAGCTGTTTTCTCCCCCTTTGACGGTAATGGTTTATTAAACCTCCGCTTCAAGCCTGGCTAAGCCAGCTTTCATGCCCAGTTATGGCAGGTACTTTGTATCGCCTATTTTGTTATATGTTTTGAATACATTGCTGATATATATATATATATATATATATATATATATATATATATATATATATATATATATAGATCATAAACCGGCTGGTGGTATAACCGCCACGTTTTTCTGATTGCAGGCAATATAAATTGAGGTTTTTCAAGCAAAAGCATCAATACTTATGCGCGAAGGCATATTCAAGGCAGAAGTATTAACTATCCTATTACAAGGCAACACGGTGCCCAAATAAGATCATTGTTATTTTGGAAGGTTGCCAAAGACATCTATCTAAACCGGCCTCCGGTTCAAGCCTGCTCATCGTCCTGCGCCGCTTCAGCTTCCTCGTCTCTATCCATTGGCTGGAAATCAACAGTGGTCCAGTCGATTCCCATTAAAGCTTGGAAAACAGCCTCTTCATGGATCAGAGAAGACGGTTCAATATCAGGAGCGTAAGTATGCTTACGGATTGGAGGAATCAGATTCTCCGCTTCAAGAGTTGGGGCAGGCACTCGCTTGTTCTGATCGTTGTATTGCGCTTGATAATGCGTCAAGTCTACCTCTTCAGCTAATTGACAAGCCAGAGGGCGCACTGCACGGTTTATTGCCCTCAAATCATCTTCATTGAACTCGGAGACGTCTTCCTTCAAGCTGGGATAGCCTTGAGGTGCCTCCACAGGATCAAAATCTGGCACCCATGCCTTTGCCCGGATCAAGGCCTTAATGGCTCCGGTTCGAGCAACAGATTTTTTCAGCTCTTCAATCCGGGCAGGAAGCGTTGACAACCTATTAAGAGTATCCTGAATTAGAGAGGGTGCCGGATTGTTATGAGAAGCTGTGGTGATAATCCGCTGCGCTCCAGTATACAATTGTTCCACTAACGTGTAGCCAGCCTTCAGCTTCTTCCGCACATCTGACCCTAAGTGCCCAATGCGTGTACCTATTACAATGCAGGGCCAGTCTCAAACCGGATTTATTATAAGCAGGTCAGAATTGTCAGAAAAGCCAAAAAGAGCTTACCAAAGATAGCAGCGGTCATGGAGTGTATTTGCCGTTTTACGGCAGTCAGCTCATCTACCACCGGTTTAAGGGCAGCTTCAGCATTTTCCGCTCTTTTTGTTAAGCGGCCTTTTCAGTGGCCCAATCAGCCCACTCCTTCTTGAAGCCCTCTTTCAGCTGCTCTGAGATGCTCAAAGCGCTGGTCAATTCCTCCCTTGCTTTATCAGTTTCGGTTTGTTGGGTTTTCAACATTTCTTGCAGATCAGTAATCCGGTCCTCTTTAACCCTCACTTCAGCCTGCGTAAAGACAGTATTTGGCTTTAAACGCAGCGGTACAAGAGTTTGAAGTATCAATCACATAGCAAGTTGTACGCTTGATACTTGGGGGCTAATGTACCTTTAATTTTCATCTGTCACTAACTTTCAAAGTCCCAAGCTCAATACAGGTATTCAACTTGGCACTTGGGGGCTAATGGCTATTTGCTCAATTATGTTATGATGTTGCAATCTTTATTCGAGACCCGGTTTAACTATGCTAAGTTGAACCGGCCCTTGGGGGCTATATTGACTGATTTCAAAGTACTGAGGATTGTGTTCAAGTCCCGGTTTGAAGAAGGTTACAAACCGGCCCTTGGGGGCAAGGAGGATTAACAGTGGCAGTAAGTAAAGAAAGAAGAAGCACAAGGTAGTTACCTCAAATTTGTCTCTCATCATCTTTACCAGGCCAGCTTCACAGTCACGGCTAGTATATAGCCGGTTGAAGTAACCAGAATGCAGATCTTGGGCACTCAGAGCAGCATATGTTTCTAGTTCTACATCCCATTTGCCTTTGTTCTTGGCAGAAAAATCCTCTTTCACTATATGCTTGGTTAAAGCAACATGATTCCCTGGTTCAAAGCGACCTACGCCGGTAATTACAACATCATCATCCTTAGATTCACCGGTTTGCGTTGGTGCGGTCGGTTTATCAGCAGGACTGCGGGATTTTTCAATCCGGACGGACCTAGCAGGCGGATCAGCAGAAACTGAGGTATTGATAGGCCTTTCCTCCGGAATAGCATCATCTTGCAAAGGAGGATCATTGGGAATATCCTCATGAGCAAACGCTTCAAGATCTGGCGCTTTATCCTATTCCAGGGCGACATCTTCTTCAGCAGCTTTGTCCAGGCGGGCCTTCTTGCTCGGTTTAGGTTTAGCCCTGAAAGGAAAATAAAGAGTCAAGGAACAGTATAAGTTATTACACAGTATACCGGAAGCATATGTTTAGCCTAGCTTACCCAAGAACCGTTTTCAGTGGCGGCAGCTGAGTGGCAGACAATTCACCAGAGGATGAATGAGAAGTAGCCTGATAATCGGAGTCGGACGAATTAAGAGGCTGACGGAAGAAACCCGCTTTAGGATATAAATCAATAAAAAGGTCGGAGACCTCGGAGCGGCGTTTTCGAACCGGACTGTTTGGTAAACCGGCGGAGGTAACTACCTGGCCACTGTGCCGGGTTGTGCGGCGAGCTTCATGTTGCTGAGTCTTCATAAGAAATTTGGGAGCCAAGTAAGCAAGAGGATGAGAAAATTTAACTTTCCGGTTTGCCTGGCGAAATTTTGGCAAAGGCAAGATTTCTGAATCAGAAGAGAGAATAGTTACCTCAGCGACTTCAGCATTGCTGGCTTCAGCGTCGTCCTGACAAGCATCATCATCAATAAGGCGTGTAAAAAGTAAGCCTAGTGAATCAAGTTCTACCTCAAGGTCCGGGTTACCCACATCATCATCAATAGCTGGATCAGATGAAGCGGTGGTTTTCCTCTTGTGAGTTGGCTTCTTGATAACCTTGGTCTTGGGCTGGGTTGACCGCCCTGCTTTCTCCGTTTTGTCTTGTGGAAGCTTCTTGCTCCAAAACGGATTATCACCCTGGTTCAGCAGTAATTAATATCAGAAGGAGAAAGTAGTAACAAGTTCAATAACAGAATAATCAAAATCTTACAGCTGGCGGTTTGTTGGTGGCGTAGTAAGGAAGCAGACCGGTTTGAGCGCAGAGGTGCTCTGATTCATTCAACATCTTCTTCACAGAATCTTTGACTTCATCATCAGAGAGTTGGATTTTAGTGTGTCGGAGTGGGTCATCGACGCTATCAGTATATTTGCACATCAAACCGGAGCGCCGGCTGAGAGGTAGTATGCTCCATGATATCCAACAGCGTGCAAGGTCTATTCCCGTTAAACCGTTGGCCATAAAGGCTCGGAGTTTGGACAGTTGCGGGGCATATTTACTTCTCTCCTTGGCACTTAGTCTTTGTGGAAAGGGGTGAGTGTTGCTGAGCCGCTCCGGACGGAAGCCAGGCAAGGGATTTTCATTGTCCGGGGAGGTGTCTTTGCAATAAAACCAAGTTGCATTCCACTCCTTGGGGTGAGTATGTAGTTTGACATGAGGATAAGTGATCTCTTTCCTCTTCTGAATTGCCATACCGCCCAATTCGGTATTGGGGCCGTCGGTAAACTCAGTGCGGCGGTTTAAGTGGAAGCAGTCTCTAAACAGCTCGACTGAAGGCTCCTCTTGAAGGTATACCTCAGAGAGCACTTGAAAGTGACATAGATTGGTAACGGAATTAGGGCCAATATCTTGCGGACGGAGCTGAAAGTTGGCTAATACATCCCGATAAAACTTCGAACCGGGCGGTTTGAAGCCCCGGGCCAAATGATCTGCGAAGACCACAACTTCTCCCTCTTGAGGTGTGGGAGGACATTCATCACCAGGAACCCTCCAGTGGATAGTATCTTTGCTGTCTAAAGCGCCAATCAGGACTAAGTCATCCAGCTGAGTTTCTGTGACGCGAGAAGGAACCCAATTGCATTCATATACTTGTTTTGCCATGGTGAGATCTACAAGAAATAGGTGATTCCGGTTCAAGAATATGTTGGATAAAAGAAGGTGCTGATCTGAGCAAATGTTAAACCGGAGGCAGTACACATAAACCGGATTTCTATGATGTGGCATCATTAGGATTCTGGCGGTTCAACAAGGGGACTAATGGTATATACCGGTTTACTAACTTTTTCTATGTTAAGTTAAACCGCCTGATCTAAACGTCGGAAGCAAGCGAAGTTGTGGATGGCTAAGTATGCAGAAACAGGTTTCACAAGATCTTACTACAGCAGTGGATCTACAGCAAGCTCAGAAAAACAGAAAATATTCAGAAGAGTGAGGCAGAACGGAAGTGAACTATTAAGCGGATATGTACGTAAGATCTATGGACTTAGATGTGAAATTACAGGCGGATGCTAAAAGATTACTACTAAACAGAGCAGGGGTTCACAGATTCATTCAAGAGTCAGGGTACGAGTATGAGCAAGCGACGAACACAGCGCGAACATGAAACCCTAAGAACAGATCTAGATCAAGAAGAGAAGAAGGCTTACCGGAAACGGAGAAGACGCGGAAGGATACCGCAGTACTCTGGTGCGTTCCGGTTGATGCAGCGGCCCAAGACGAGGCAGAGGTCGACGGCGGCGGCGGAGCTCCAAGGTTGGCGACGCGAGGAAGACGAAGAAGAAGAGACGAAGGGAAGAAAAGGAAATGACCCTTCGGTCTTATTTATAAGGCAACAGAGTTAGGTCAGGAGTGCGAATCTAGGAGCTAAAATTTCGGAAGTGGAGCTGATGACCTGGATATTGCAGATCTATTGATAAAGGAGGGCGTCATAAATGATAAACTTCGTAATGACGTCATGCCGGTTTACAGCAACCAGAAATGATGACGACATGGCGGTTCACCAATTACCAGAAGATGTCCAAGACAAAAGATTTTGAGAAGGATTGGCATGAACCGGTTCAAATCAATCTGGGGCCTAATGTTGGGGATATTACCACTAGGCGTAAACCGGCCTACTTGGGCCGGGTTAACTTCATTAGTGGTATAAGCATATGAAGGCCCAAGGCCTGTAGTCGGTTTAGAACCTGTAGCCGTAAACCGGCCTGATGTATAACTTGTATTGTAAGTTAGGAATAGAGAGATACCAACCGGGATACGAGTATGAACCGGTTGGGACTCTATGGACCGACGGGCGTCACTCATGTATATAAGGGGACGACCCGGCGGCGGTTCAGGAGAGACGATCACAACTCGAGCCTAGGCGAAGCTTGTTTGCTCCCTAGCCATCGAGATCACATCAATTCCATCACAACTAGACGTAGGCTTTTACCTTCATCGAAGGGGCCGAACTAGTATAAACCCTCGTGTCTTTGTGTCCGCTTTAACCCCTTAAAGTTAACCCGTAGCGATGGCTCCACGACTAAGTCCTTTCACTAGGACATCTGCCGTGTCAAATCCACAACGCTTGGCGTAAGGGCCTGGCGTCACTCCTTTGAAGGAAGTGCGGCTATATCGAATTTTAGTAAGGTCTATCCCCAATTTGCGGATTGTGTCCGGATATAGCAGGTTTAAATCGCTGCCGACGTCCATCAGGACTTGTGTAAATTGTAGTCCGTCGATTATAGGATCCAATATCAGAGCAGTCCATCTTGCGTTTCGAATACTTCTGGAATAGTCCAGGTGGTCGAAAGTAATTGGTTTTGACATCCAACCTCGAGGTTCCGCTGGGGTGGACCGTGCGATACCTACTTTGGCGGGTGCCACACTGTTGCTCCGTATTATCATATGAAGTGAATTTACTGTTTTGACTTCTTGCGGGAAAGTCTTCTGTTTTCCGGCGCTCTGCTGGTGGGGTTCGTCATCATCCTCGCTTGGCGCGTCGAGCCCCTTGTGTTCGGCGTTGAGTCTGCCGGACTATTTGAAGACCCAACAATCTTGGTGGGTATGGTTTGCAGGCCTTCCGGAGGTGCTGTGGATTTGACATATTCGATCCAAAATTTTGTTTAAGTTGGATAGCTCTTCACCGTTGTCCTTGAGAGGCAGTGCTTTGTTGTTCGGCCGCGAGCTTTTGAATCCGGCATTGACCGCCGTGTTCTTTGGGCTTTTTTCTTTATTTCGGTGCTGATCCTTTCTGCGTCGTGATTTTCCGTTTCCATCTCTGATCTCGGATGTACTCGGGTCGCTGGTGTTGCATCTTGCTAGCCAGCTGTCTTCCCCCACGCAAAAGCGGGTCATGAGGCCTGTTAGCGCGGCCATTATTCTCGGCTTCTCTTGGCCGAGGTGTCTAGCGAGCCATTCGTCTCGGACATTATGTTTAAAAGCTCCTAAGGCTTCGGCGTCCGGACAGTCGACTATTTGGTTCTTTTTGGTAAGGAACCTGTTCCAGAATTTGCGCGCTGACTCTCCGGGCTGTTGAGTTATGTGACTTAAATCGTCTGCATCCGGAGGGCGGACATAAGTCCCTTGAAAATTTGCTCTAAATGCGTCCTCAAGCTCTTTCCAACTTCCAACAGTATTTTCTGGGAGGGTTTTGAGCCAATGCCGAGCTGGCCCTTTGAGCTTGAGGGGTAAATATTTTATGGCGTGGAGATCATCTCCTCTGGCCATGTGTATGTGGAGGATGTAATCCTCAATCCAGACTCCAGGGTCTGTTGTTCCATCGTACGCCTCTATGTTTACGGGTTTGAATCCCGCTGGAAATTCATGATCCAGCACCTCATCGGTGAAACATAGTGGGTGTGCGGCGCCCCTGTATTTAGGCGTGCCGTTATCTTCAAGCATGCGGCGTGTTGTGTTGCTTCCTGGGGCCCTCTTTTTTGGCCCGTAAATGGACCTGACTGGGCCATCTTTTTTGTGAGGATCATGTGTCGTCTTGTGTGCGGTGCCGCTTGTCGCTTTTGGCCTGTCATCTGGTCATCTATCTGGCCAGGCGGCCTCTTTGCTTTTTGACTGTGGGGGCTCTATGGCCTCCTCGTCAAATTCTGGCAGCAGCTTGCGCTTTGGATAGCTCTTTGTTTGGTGGCTATTGCCATATTTGTCCGCAGTCTTGAGTACTTTTCTCCACCTCATTATGAGTATGTCTTCCGCTGTTTTGAGCTTCCGTTTTTCCTTTTTCAGACTTCTTGCAGTGGCGACCAGTCTTTTGTGCAGGTTCTTATGCCCCGGTGGTGTGTCCGTTGTGAGTTTGTCTGGACTGTTGTTTTCGTCGGGCATGGATTGATTGTCCGATTCGTCTTGCTCGGATGGCTGCTTGGTTGCATGTTTGTCGTCCACTGGTTTGCCCTGCTCTATCGCTGGGTCATTAGGAGTGTTGTTTTTGTCGAGGCGGGACTTAGGGCGGCGTCTGCGTCGCCGTTTTGGTTGTTTGTCGGCGGAATTATCCTTTGCCGCGTCCCATTGTTCCTCGTCATCGCTTTCTTTTGGGGTGTCCACCATATATACATGGTTTGGGTTGGCCTTCCAGTGCTCGGTAGTCACTGGTTATTGGTAGTCTCCGGCATCGTCATCCATACCGTCGATGTCTTCGAAGTCATAGTCCAGCATGTCGGTTAGATCGTCGACAGTGGCTACGAAGTGGGTGGTGGGTTGGCTTTGAATTTCTTCGTCGTCCGCATCCCAACCGTCCTGACCGCAGTCCGGCCAGGGTTCCCCTGATAACGAGAGATGCTTTAGCGAATTCAGGATGTCGCCAAAGGGTGAGTGCTGAAAGATGTCCGCGGCGGTGAACTCCATAATCGGCGCCCAATCGGATTCGATTGGTAGGGGCGCAGAAGGTTCGGAGTCCGGCAAGGATTCCGGCGCCTCGGAGTCACGAGCTTTATAAGGGACAAGATCAGTATTCGGCTCTATCGCCGTAGAAGTTGCAGCCCCCGAGGCGGTGTCCAGCCACCTGTCCTCGATCTGCACGGTCTGCTCCGAGCTAAGGGCAAGAGCGGACTCGTGTGCGGCCTCCAGGGCACTGTCCGGCGGCAGGGCTAGACCATACCCATCGTGACAGTGCGGCACGCTCGGCTGTGGCTCGAATCCGTCGAAGATCAAGTCTCCGCGGATGTCGGCCGTGAAGTTTAGGCTTCCAAACCTGACCTGATGGCCAGGGGCGTAGCTTTCGATCTGCTCCAGATGGCCAAGTGAATTGGCTCGCAGTGCGAAGCCGCCGAACACGAAGATCTGTCCGGGGAGAAAAGTCTCACCCTGGACGGCGTCATTGTTGATTGAAGAAGCCATCAAGCCTATCGGTGACGACACAGAGGAACTCTCAATGAAAGCACCAATGTCGGTGTCAAAACCGGCGGATCTCGGGTAGGGGGTCCCGAACTGTGCGTCTAGGCGGATGGTAACAGGAGACAAGGGACACGATGTTTTTACCCAGGTTTGGGCCCTCTCGATGGAGGTAAAACCCTACTCCTGCTTGATTGATATTGATGATATGGTAGTACAAGAGTGGATCTACCACGAGATCAAGGAGGCTAAACCCTAGAAGCTAGCCTATGGTATGATTGTTGTAATGGTTGTTGTCCTACGGACTAAAACCCTCCGGTTTATATAGACACCGGGGAGGGCTAGGGTTACACAGAGTCGGTTACAATGGTAGGAGATCTAAATATCCGTATTGCCAAGCCTGCCTTCCACGCCAAGGAAAGTCCCATCCGGACACGGGACGAAGTCTTCAATCTTGTATCTTCATAGTCTTGGAGTCCGGCTGACGATGATAGTCCGGCTGTCCGGACACCCCCTAGTCCAGGACTCCCTCATCTCCCATGCCTTGATCCAGCAAGGAGAGAGGGAGAGGTTGAGGAAGACTCCGTCCAGCAGCAGCACAACGGCGTGGTGGTGATGGAGGAGCGTGGCAATCCTGCAGGGCTTCGCCAAGCACCGCGAGAGAGGAGAAGTACTTGGGAGAGGGGAAGGGCTGCACCAGAACATGGGGTACCGCTGCCCTCCCACCCCTCCACTATTTATAGGTGGGGGGAAGAGGGGGCCGGCCCCCTTAGATCCCATCTAGGGTTGGGGGTGGCGGCCAAGGGGGGAGGAGTGCCTCCCAAGTCAAGTGGAGGCCCTCCCCCTTAGGGTTTCCCCCTTCCCATGCGTATGGGCCTTGGGGGGGCTGGTGCCCCTGGCCCATTAAGGCTAGGGCGCCCCCCTACAGCCCATGCTACTATATTGGACGTGGTGGAACAATTTCCGGACCTCCGGACCCCTTGGAATCCTCCGAAACCTTCTGGAAGCTTCCCGGTACAATACCGGAAAAACCCGAACTTTTCCCGGAACCCGAACAACAACTTTCCATATATAAATCTTTACCTCCGGACCATTCCGGAACTCCTCGTGATGTCCGGGATCTCATCCGGGACTCCGAACAACATTCGGTAACCACATAAAAACTTCCTTTATAACCCTAGCGTCATCGAACCTTAAGTGTGTAGACCCTTCGGGTTCGGGAGACATGTAGACATGACCGAGACGTTCTCCGGTCAATAACCAACAGCGTGATCTGGATACCCATGTTGGCTCCCACATGTTCCACTATGATCTCATCGGATGAACCACGATGTCAAGGACTCAATTGATCCCGTATACAATTCCCTTTGTCTAACGGTATTGCACTTGCTCGAGATTCGATCGTCGGTATACCGATACCTTGTTCAATCTCGTTACTGGCAAGTCTCTTTACTCATTCCGTAACACATCATCCCGTGATCAACCCCTTGGTCACATTGTGCACATTATGATGATGTCCTACCGAGTGGGCCCAGAGATACCTCTCCGTTTACAAGGAGTGACAAATCCCAGTCTCGATTCGTGCCAACCCAACAGACACTTTCGGAGATACCTGTAGTGCACCTTTATAGCCACCCAGTTACGTTGTGACGTTTGGTACACCCAAAGCATTCCTACGGTATCCGGGAGTTGCACAATCTCATGGTCTAAGGAAATGATACTTGACATTAGAAAAGCTTTAGCATACGAACTACGATCTTTGTGCTAGGCTTAGGATTGGGTCTTGTCCATCACATCATTCTCCTAATGATGTGATCCCGTTATCAACGACATCCAATGTCCATGGTCAGGAAACCGTAACCATCTATTGATCAACGAGCTAGTCAATTAGAGGCTTACTAGGGACATGGTGTTGTATATGTAACCACACATGTATCTGAGTTTCCTATCAATACAATTATAGCATGGATAATAAACGATTATCATGAACAAGGAAATATAATAATAACTAATTTATTATTGTCTCTAGGGCATATTTCCAACACCTGGAAGCCGCATTCCTCGACAACTTCCAGGGCACATATGTGCGACCACCAGACGCCGATGACCTAAGCCACATAATTCAGCAGCCAGACGAATCGGCCAGACAGTTCTGGACACGAGTCTTAACAAAGAAAAATCAAATCGTCGACTGTCCGGATGCAGAGGCCCTCGCAGCCTTCAAACATAACATCCGCGACGAGTGGCTGGCCCGGCAAAAGCCGAAATCCATGGCAGCCCTCACATCACTCATTACCCGCTTCTGCGCGGGAGAGGACAGCTGGCTAGCTCGCAGCAACAACATCAGCAAAAACGATGGCAGTCCGGATACTAAGGACCACAATGGCAGGTCGCGTCGAAACAAAAACAAACGCCGCGTTAACGGCGGTAACAATGAGGATACGACAGTCAACGCTGGATTCAGAGGCTCTAAACCCGGTCAGCGGAAGAAGCCATTCAAAAGAACTACTCCGGGTCCGTCCAATTTGGACCGAATACTCGACCGCTCTTGCCAGATACATGGCACCCCCGAAAAGCTAGCTAATCACACCAACAGAGATTGCTGGGTATTCAAGCAGACAGGCAAGTTAATTGCCGAAAACAATGACAAGGGGCTGCACAGCGACGACGAGGAAGAGACTCGACCGCCGAACAGTAGAGGATAGAAGGGTTTCCCCCCACAAGTGCGGACGGTAAACATGATATACGCAACCCATATACCCAAGAGGGAGCGGAAGCGTGCACTTAGGGATGTATATGCGATGGAGCCAGTCGCCCCGAAGTTCAACCCATGGTCCTCTTGCCCGATCACTTTCGATCGAAGGGACCACCCTACCAGTATCCGTCACGGTGGATTCGCCGCATTGGTTTTAGACCCAATCGTCGATGGATTTCACCTCACTAGAGTCCTGATGGACGGTGCCAGCAGCCTGAACCTGCTTTATCAGGATACAGTGCGCAAGATGGGCATAGACCCCTCAAGGATTAAACCTACAAAGACAACCTTCAAAGGCGTCATACCAGGTGTTGAGGCCAATTGCACAGGCTTAGTCACACTGGACGTGGTCTTCGGATCCCCGGATAATTTCCGAAGCGAGGAGTTAATCTTCGACATAGTCCCGTTCCGCAGCGGCTATCACGCTCTGCTCGAATGAACCGCGTTTGCAAAGTTCACGCGGTACCGCATTATGCATACCTCAAGATCAAGATGCCAGGCCCTCGTGGAGTCATCACGGTCAATGGAAACACTGAGCGCTCCCTCCGAACGGAGGAACACACAGTGGCTCTCGCGGCAGAAGTACAGAGCAGCCTTTTAAGGCAACTTTCGAGTCCGGCCGTTAAACGACCGGACATAGCCAAACGCGCCCGGAGTAACATCAATCAAGACCACCTGGCACGTTCCGAGCACGCGTAGCAATGCGGCCCCAACCCCAGCCCTTGCATGATTGCAAGACCAGCTCTTCGCGTACATCATTAGGCTCTGGAGATACCATGGGCATAGGGGGAGGGGTACGACCACGACAGGCCCAGAGTGCAGCTTAACCACACCAGGGGCTCCCAAGTGTGTCACTCTTTTTTCTTCTTTTTTATTTTTTCACAGGACTCCGTTCACCAGAGGCCCTGTCCGACAGTAGATCTGCCGAACTCATGATGCAACAGCCAGGGAGGGACAAAGGCTACGACGAACACTCAGGTGGTCTCCATTACGAGCATTAAATTTGTTAAATACACCATTCCGCAGCCTACCCCTGGAGGGAGACACTTCTAATAGTCCAACCCTTGCTTACCGCACTATTTGTATCGTTCTGCACTCATGGCAGAATCTCTTGAATAAACAATGCATCACTTTTTGTTTATAATTGCATTTCCTTTTTACATATATGTTTATTCTTGACATCTTGCACCCGTACAATTTGGTACGGCCGAATACACCAGGGGCTTATGTTTCCCGCATTATGGTGTGATAAGTCCGAACACTTTCACAAGTGCGGCACCCCGAACTTATAGCATTATATGCGTCGGCTCCGAATCATGTCTTGGGTCAATAGTTGGGTTTGCCCGGCTCCCACGTTTTGGTACCTTACGTTCCGTTCTATCGGCTAAGGTAGCACTGGGAGAACCACTGTGATTGCGCCTCGGTTGAGCTGGGCGAGCGCCTCAGTGGAGAAAGCTAAAACTGACTGTCATGATAAGGCGAGAGACTGGTCGCTATTCGAGAGGTCTTTTCGAGTCCTTAAAGACTTATGCCACTTAGAGCGAGGAACCGGCTTCGTCCGGCCCAGGCGTGGATAGCACCCCGAACTCGGTCTTCCGAATACTAGGGGCTTCGCCGAAATTTTAAAATTATACAATTCTATGGCTAAGTGAGAGTGTTCAAGCATTATAAGTCCGATTGCCTTGTTCGTTGTGTTGAGCGCCTCCCTAGATGGACCCAAAAATGGGAACAAGAGTGCTCAAGTTTATCCCGAACACCCCAGCACTCATGGCATGGGGGCTGAAGCCGACGACTTGACATCTCTCAAATTTAATAAACGGCCGCACAGAAGGTAATATTTTAAATCAATAAGCGTTCTTAGCGCATATGAACAAAATTTTCAGCGCACAGGATAACACATTGCGAGTTTACTCAATAATTACATCTCTGGGGCACTCATCCGCAATCTTGCGGGCACCCTTCAGGACAGTCTTATAGTACATTTCGGGCGTACGATACTCCTTGCCCGCCGGCGGCGCATCCGTCAGAAGCCTCTCAGCATCCAGCCTGCCCTAGTGCACCTTTGCGCGGGCAAGGGCCCGACGGGCACCTTTAATGCAGGCGGAGCGCTTGATGACCTCCACCCAAGGACACGCATCCACCAGCCGCCGCACGAGGCCGAAGTAGCTCCCAGGCATGGCCTCTCCAGGCCACAGCCGGACTATGAGGCCCTTCATGGCCTGCTCGGCTACCTTGTGGAGCTCGACCAGCTGCTTCAGCTGGTCGCTAGGGGGCACCGGATGTCCGGCCTCAGCATACTGAGACCAGAAGACTTTCTCCGTTGAGCTCCCCTCCTCGGCTCGGTAGAATGCGGCGGCATCGGATACGCTGCGAGGCAGATCTGCAAACGCCCCTGGAGAACTCCGAATTCGGGTAAGTAACAGGTAATTTACATTCACATGCTTGCTTTGCATGAAAAATGCCTTACCCGCCGCTATTTTCTTCACCGCCTCAATCTCCTGGAGGGCCTTATGGGCCTCGGCCTTAGCGGCTTTGGCACTTTCAAGAGCCAAGGCAAGCTCGGACTCTCGAGTCTTCGAGTCGCGCTCCAAACACTCATGCTTTTCCATGAGAGCCTGGAGCTCTTGCCGCACCTCCGCCACCCGCGCCTCCTGCCTCTCTCGCTCCGCTCGTTCCGCGGCCGCTTTGCGTTCGGCCGCGGACATGGCCTCCTTCAAGGTCGCCACCTCGTTTGTGGCCCCTGCAGTACCCATGTTATCCTTGTTATTTCCATTGCAACCAAAATCCTTTTCTGTAAGGTACAAATTTCAAAGTGGTGTTACTCACCTTCTTTGTCCTCGAGCTGCTTCTTGGCAAGGCCGAGCTCTTGCTCGGACCGCTCGAGGTCCTGCTTCAAAGCACCGACCTCCGCAGTCAGTGCGGCAGAGGTCAGCAGCGCAGCCTGCAAACCCATATTGACATAATTTTTAGCACTCCTGCGTATATCTTTTTTAGATCCTCAGTCCGGTTTTTCTTTCCGAACACCGAACCGAGCATCAGGGGCTACTGTCTATGCGGTATCACATTACATATTTTAAACTTCTTACCTCAAAGCCTGTTAGAAGGCTACTGCAGGCTTCGGTCAGCCTGCTCTTGGCGAGCTGAACGTTCTGAATCACCGCACTCATAATAGTGCGGTGTTCTTCCTCGATGGAAGCGCCGTTGAGCGCCTCCAACAAGTTGTCTGGCGCCTCCGGTTGGACAGAGGCTGCCAGTGTCGCGGTCTTGCCCTTCTTACGAAGGGGCCGCCTGCCGGACTCCGGAATCACTGCGGGTTCCAGCACGGAGTCCGGCACGAAGTCCGCGAGGTTGCCTTGTGGCACCTCCGGAGCCTCCCCCTCCTGGTGGGTCCCCTCCTGGGATCCCACCTCGGCGTCCTCAGCACCGTGAGGGGTGGAGGCGGTCGGAATGGAATCTACATCCGACGGAGCCAAGGACCTGCTGGATGAAGCGGGAAGATCCTCCTCGGCCGGACTACAGGTAGTATGCGGCATTAGAAGGACACTACGCGGCACAAAAAAGAAATTACAAATCACTCAGGAATCCGGACACTTACGATCTTGCCAGAGGCTTGGCCCTTGAGGGCCATTCCTCGTCGCCATCGTTGGCGTTGGTGGAGCTGTCCAGAGGAAGGGTCCTTCCCCTCTTGGACCCTTCGGCCTCCCCCGTTGGGGAAGCCTTCCTCTTCCTCTCTCCCCCCTGCTGGGGAGAGTCTTCTTTCTCCTCCTCACCTTCGGGGGAGGAGTCCGTCTCGGAGTCATCGGACGATGAGTCCGATACCACCTGGCGCCGGGAACTCCTTCGGGTTACCGTGGCCTTCTTCTTGGCCTTCTTCTCCGGCACCACATAGAGTGCCGGGATTAGCAGCCCCGTTAAACGGGCATCCACTGGTTCTTCGGGGAGGGGAGTCGGACAGTTGACCTGTCCGGACGTCCTCTGCCAGTCCTGTCAAAGGCATTGGGAGTTTTAGAGCCCACATAGAGTCAAACGATGAAAGAAAAACGTATCCCATAAAGGATAACTTACCGCATCGGCCGGGCGTTTCGTGTTGAATCCGTGATCTTCAGTCGCGGATGCGGGGGCTTCTCCCCCCTTGAACAACACCCTCCAGGCAGCCTCGTATGTTGTGTCGAAGAGCCCGCTAAGGGTCCGGTGCTGTGCCAGATCGAACTCCCACAAATTGAAGGCCCATTGTTGGCAGGGGAGAATCCGGCGGACGAGCATGACCTGGATCACGTTGACAAGCTTGAGCTTCTTGTTCACCAAGGTCTGGAGACAGGACTGGAGTCCGGTCAGCTCCTCTGAACTGCCCCAAAGTAAGCCCTTCTCTTTCCAGGAGGTGAGCTGCATAGGGGCACCAGATCTGAACTCGGGGGCCGCTGCCCATTTAGGGTCCCGCGGCTCGGTGATATAGAACCGCCCCGATTGCCGCCCTTTGATGGTTTCCACAAAGGCGCCCTCGAGCCAGAGGACGTTGGGCATCTTGCCCACCATGGCACCTCCGCACTCCGCTTGAATGCCCCTCACAACCTTCGGCTTGACATTGAAGGTCTTGAGCCACAAGCCGAAGTGGGGCTGGATGCAGAGGAAGGCCTCGCACACGACGATAAACACCGAGATGTTGAGGATGAAGTTTGGCGCCAGATCGTGGAAATCCAGGCCGTAGTAGTACATGAGCCCCCGGACGAAGAGATGAAGTGGGAAGCCCAGTCCGCGGAGGAAGTGGGGAAGGAATACGACCCTCTCATGGGGCCTGGGGGTGGGGATGATCTGCCCCTTGTCGGGCAGCCGGTGCGCGATGTCGCTGGACAGGTATCCGGCGCCGCACAACTTCTCGACGTGCTCCTCCATAATGGAGGAGACCATCCACTTGCCTCCCGCTCCGGACATGGCTGGAGAAGGTCGAGGCGAGATGTGCGGACTTGGGCGCTGGAGCTCGAGTGCGCGGAGATGGATAAGCAAAGGAGGAAGAAGGCATAGGTAAAAAGGTGGATCCTTATCCCCTTATATATGGGCGGACGAAGACTATGCGTCCCCACCGGCCTGGTAAAACTCGCTTATCTCCCAAGCGCCACCATCAATGGCGCGGTTGGGTTACCCACGTCCGTATTGATGGGAATCCCGGAATAAGGGGAACACGATCTCTGCTTCGACAAGACGTGCCAAGGAAACCGCTTCGCTAAACGCGCTGAGGTGGTATAATAAAAAATGATTCAAGTAAAAGGTTTGGTAGTGGTGTGACGTCATGCCACAAAATATGTCAGCAGATTGAACTTGTGTACATATTATTCTCTCTACGGTGAAATGTGGAATTTATTTTGCAGAGGCGGACACTATCCTGATGTTCACCATCTTCTATGAATTATTCGGAGGAGGAACCCGCCTTGCAATGCCGAACAATATGCGCGCCGGACTCATCGTCATTGAAGCCTGGTTCAGGGGCTACTGAGGGAGTCCTGGACTAAGGGGTGTCCGGACAGCCGAACTATCATCGTCAGCCGGACTCCAAGACTAAGAAGATACAAGATTGAAGACTTCGTCCCGTGTCCGGATGGGACTTTCCTTGGCGTGGAAGGCAAGCTTGGCGATACGGATATGTAGATCTCCTACCATTGTAACCGACTCTGTGTAACCCTAGCCCTCTCTGGTGTCTATATAAACCGGAGGGTTTTAGTCCGTAGGACACACAACCATTACAACAATCATACCATAGGCTAGCTTCTAGGGTTTAGCCTCCTTGATCTCGTGGTAGATCCACTCTTGTACTACCCATATCATCAATATCAATCAAGCAGGAGTAGGGTTTTACCTCCATCGAGAGGGCCCGAACCTGGGTAAAAACATCGTGTCCCTTGTCTCCTATTACCATCCGCCTAGACGCACAGTTCGGGACCCCCTACCCGAGATCCGCCGGTTTTGACACCGACAGTATCCCTCTCTCGCATTAGCGTGAACCTAAACTAACTACAGGCTGTCGCTCGGAAACCGGTACACGTAGGCCTGACACTCTGGTCACTCGTCGTATACTCCTGGCGTAGCACTTCTTCGCCATCGATGATCTGTGCACCTACATCGTCACATGAGTCGATGATATGCAACATATATAGTTGAGCAACAGAAAGAGACAGACTTGATAAAAATAGAAGCAACATATCATAAGCATAAATAACAAAGTTCATCGTACCCAAAATGCCCTAACTAGAGTGATCTTCACTAGTCGAGGAGGACGGTTTAATTACATCACATATAAAGTTTTGTTGTGCATAACTCAAAGTTTTGTCATACGGAAAGTATGGACTAAACGGACACATTGTCATATATCGACAATCACTCCAATATGTCGTGCCATCCATCCAAGTCAGGGAGATAGTCCCCGAGCTTAGTGAAAGGCTTCAGGTCGAGACGCTGAGAGGCTACGCGTGTTCAGACGTCTTCTTGCAACATTTGTCCTTCTTCATAGAACATCCCTATTTTCTACGACCTCCTTCATGATGATTTGGGCAAGTTCACGCTGGATGTGATAGAACTCAGCTCGAAGTCGATGATCCTCGATATCTCCTAAGTTCTTTGCCCATTGCAGAATATGGGCATCACCGGATCTAGGTGACATGCAAAGGTTCTGGTGATCCCGTCTGTACTCCAGCATGTGGTGTAGGACATAGAATCTATCATTAAGAGAATCACTCGGGTTCTAGATGCAGCAGAAGTCGGTCTTATGGCCGAAGGCGGGCCTGACTTCCCTTTTCTTCTTGTCCTTGACCTCTGCACCCCGTGCACCGTAGAAAAAGATAGCACTGTCGAGAACAGACTTGATGTGGGTGTAATCCTTTTTGTTAATGTTCTCCGACGAGTCCAAGTAAACAGCATGGGAGTATCGGGGGTAGAAGATGATGAGGACAGCGCGCCTGCCGCTGCGCAAAATAAGTACACCTCAAATTAATTAGCCTGCACCGTGCAAATGAATGATTGAACTCGAAGGAAGGATATCCGTGCGGATGACTTACAGGGGATGATAAGGCACAAAAATCGCCTCCTTGTCCTTATTGGCGAGCATGAAATTGGCGATGTATTCTCTCGCGTATTTACGGTGCTCTACGCGGACTCCCAAGAAGCCCTCGTGCATGAAGTACGGGTCAGCGACACAGATATGAGGTCTCTGCTCAACCTCGATGAGGTAGTTCATGTGCAAGGCATAAAGGCGGACAAACATAAAATCCAGCTTCTTCAAGTGAAACATGTCAAAGATGTAATCGAATCGAAGGAAGAACTTCTCCGTGGGGAATGTGTCGACGTACGACAATTGCCGCAGCATGTTAACCACGTAGAGTGGGTATCCTGGATTCCAGGCGATGATCTCTATCCGCAGCACATCGTCATGAAGTCTCCTTAGATCGCCGAATCTGGCCCCTAGCGCTGCTTTAGGTAGGATTGGTTTACCGGGGATATGCCATTTTGCCGCACCGGGGATATCTATACGGTCTTGAACCCGAGGATGCTGAGGCGGCTGGATCATAGAAGCAGCTTGGTTGCCTTTCCTCGCTCTCTTCCTAGGCTTCTTTGCTACCGGAAGGTCATCTATAATACGTTCAACCTCCGGAGGCAGCAATTCAGGCACCGACTCATGACGCTCAAACCCTGAGTACGCGCCAGTATTGAGATACTGTTGAGTGTCATCGTCATCCTCATCCTCATCTAAGGCGACGTCACCAGCGACTAATGGAGCCTCTTCCTCACCCCGTCTGCTATCACCCAGCACTGCAACCGATGCTAATTGGGTAGGTGGGGTGTTAATGTTCATACCTAACTGCGTGCTCGTGGGTGTGCTCCCAGCCGCCGCCAGATGAAGCAGACTCTTTAGCCACAACAGGACCCACCCATTGCAATCACCAAGCCGCTGCGGGGTCTCGTCGTCATCCCCCTAGTACCGGACGAGCCAAATTCTCGTGGCCCAGTTTGACACTAGCCACAAAAACCTTGAAGACGTCCGGGGGGATCAGTCGGACGTGGAACAATGGTTCTTTTGGCTTCATTATCGTCGCCTTCCCCACGTCCACCTTCTGGTCGCCGATGGTGTACAATATGGTGCACGGGGTTACATCGGCCTGCAAAGACATGTCTGCGATGTGAGACACCCGAAACGCAATGGAAACAAGAGATTATACATTTATTGAAGAGGGCCGGTGTGATAGATACCATGAGGGCGTCGAGCTTAGCCAAAGATGAAGCACCGCCCAACACGTCCGGTCCCAGAGCAGGTGCAGGAGCCGGTGCGGGAGCAGGTGTAGGAGCAGGTGCAGGAGCAGGTGCAGGTGCAGGTGCTGGTGCAACACTAGTCGAGCTGCTCCCGAAGAAGTCAGCAAGGGGAAAGTCCGCTGCATTCTTTCTGGATTTTGCCTGCTCCAATTGAAAACGGCCGGAACCAAGACAGTAGACATATGTGCAACCACCTGTTTTGCGGCTGTTACCGCTGTTGCAACTATCTCAGATGATTTCTATTCAACCGCAATCTCAACCTTCTTGTCGATGTTTTCTTCAGTTAACCTCCGTCTTTCCTTTCTCTCCTCCGTGGTCTCACGGTAGTACTTCTTCCACGTGGCGCCGTCTCCGACACCATGCACTCGTCCATACAATGACCGAGTCTCCACCGCGAGTCCTTTCAATATGTTCAACACCCGGTTGAATGGAGTGTCCCACTTGGGCCTCGCCAACGCCTCAGACGGCGAGTCGCTTTTGGCCGCAATCCTATGCTGCTCTCTCTGCAAAAGGAACAAGGATCATTTACAAATATGACTAACGTGCAGTCAAATTGATCAGAAACTAAAATTACCAGCAGTCTCATGAACTCCATCGTGACAAGGTCCGTCTCGAAAACCTTATTGACTGAGTCCCAATGGTGCTGTGTCCTGAGGACGTCACGCTCCTGCGGGACGGTGAAGTCCGCCAAGGGGTCTGGGATGCCCAGACTCGCGTCCTCCTTGGCCCATATGGACCTCTTCCCGCCGTAACCACGACTTCCGAGGTGGTGGCACCCCATGTTCCTCTGTTGAAGCCCGTTCATGTACTTCAACTTTTTTTTGGCAGCTTCGGCCTTACAAGTCGCCTTGAATATTTCCAAGTGCTCTTCCGTGATTGTCGGATTATCCTTTACAATCTCGGAGTAGGATTCCTTTTTGTTGATGATCCGATGTTTCACCCTTGCTTTCCAAGTGGCCAACGCGTCGCTAAACTTGGTCATGGCATGTTTGTTTATCCTCTTCATTGTCGGGTCCTTATCTGGATCTTTATAATCCTTTTCTACTACAAGAAATATGTCAACTAGTGACCTTCTGTCAGTGACCCTGGAAGAATTGGTCATAGATCTATGACCATTTGAGACCAATTGGTCAAAAGCTGTTCGGGGGGCTCCAAACCCTAAACAATAACGACCATTTTGGTCAGAAAGGTTGTAATTTCCTTACACGAAATGGTCATAAAGAATATAGCACTGGTCCACTGCCTTATTTCTAGCTGATCATGACCAATATAGATGGTCATTGATACGTCTCCAACGTATCTATAATTTATGAAGCATTCATGCTATTATCTTATCTGTTTTGATGTTTATGGGCTTTATTATACACTTTTATATTACTTTTGGGACTAACCTATTAACCAGAGGCCCAACCCATATTGCTGTTTTATTGCCTATTTCAGTATTTCGAAGAAAAGGAATATCAAACGGAGTCCAAACGGAATGAAACCTTCGGGAGCGTTATTTTTGGAACGGATATTATCCACGAGACATGGAGTTGAAGTAAAGGAAGCTTCAAGGTGGCCAGGAGATAAGACGGCGCGCCCACCCCCTGGGCGCGCCTCCTGTCTCGTGGGCCCCTCGAGGCTCCCCCGACCGACTTCTTTCGCCTATATATTCCCTTATACCCTAAAACCATCGAAAAGAACATAGATCGGGAGTTCCGCCGCCGCAAGCCTCTGTAGCCACCAAAAATCTCTCGGGAGCCTGTTTTGGCACCCTGCCGGAGGGGGGATCCCTCACCGGTGGCCATCTTCATCATCCTGGCGCTATCCATGACGAGGAGGGAGTAGTTCACCCTCGGGGCTGAGGGTATGTACCAATAGCTATGTGTTTGATCTCTCTCTCTCTCTCTCTCTCGTGTTCTCTCTATGGCACGATCTTTATGTATCGCGAACTTTGCTATTATAGTTGGATCTTATGATGTTTCTCCCCCCTCTACTCTCTTGTGATGAATTGAGTTTTCCTCTTGAAGTTATCTTATCAGATTGAGTCTTTAAGGATTTGAGAACACTTGATGTATGTCTTGTCGTGCTTATCTGTGGTGACAATGGGATTTCACGTGCCACTTGATGTATGTTTTGGTGATCAACTTGCGGGTTCCGCCCATGAACCTATGCATAGGGGTTGACACACGTTTTCGTCTTGCCTCTCCGGTAGAAACTTTGGGGCACTCTTTTGAAGTACTTTGTGTTGGTTGGATAGATGAATCTGAGATTGTGTGATGCATATCATATAATCATGCCCATAGATACTTGAGGTGACAATGGAGTATCTAGGTGACATTAGGGTTTTGATTGATTTGTGTCTTAAGGTGTTATTCTAGTACGAACTCTTGAATAGATTGATCCGAAAGAATAACTTTGAGGTGGTTTTGTACCCTACCATAATCTCTTTGTTTGTTCTCCGCTATTAGTGGCTTTGGAGTGACTCTTTGTTGCATGTTGAGGGATAGTTATATGATCTATCTATGTTATTATTGTTGAGAGAACTTGCACTAGTGAAAGTATGAACCCTAGGCCTTGTTTCCTACCATTGCAATACCGTTTACGCTCACTTTTATCATTAGTTACCTTGCTGTTTTTATATTTTCAGATTATAAAAACCTATATCTACCATCCATATTGCACTTGTATCACCATCTCTTCGCCGAACTAGTGCACTTACACAATCTACCATTGTATTGGGTGTGTTGGGGACACAAGAGACTCTTTGTTATTTGGTTGCAGGGTTGCTTGAGAGAGACCATCTTCACCTATGCCTCCTACGGATTGATAAACCTTAGGTCATCCACTTGAGGGAAATTTGCTACTGTCCTACAAACCTGTGCACTTGCAGGCCCAACAATGTCTACAAGAAGAAGGTTGTGTAGCAGACATCAAGCTCTTTTATGGCGCCGTTGCTGGGGAGGTGAGTGCTTGAAGGTATATCTTTAGATCTTGCAATTCTTGTTTTATCACTAATTTAGTTTATAAAAGAAAACTACCAAAAAATGGATTTGAGTTTGTCTCATATGCTTCATCTTTTTAATATCTTTCATGAGTATGATGGAAAGGAAAATTGTGCTCAAGTGCTAGAAGAAGAATGCATTAGAATGTTTGGTATTACATCTTTGAATGATGAGCATGATTGCAATGTTGTTAGTATGAATTCTTTGAATACCCAAGATGCTAATGATATGCAAACCCACAAGCTTGGGGAAGCTATCACTACTAGGGAAAACCTTATACACAGAACTTTAGCAGTAGCGTGGGTCAAAGAAGCACGCTCGTGCTAAGTAGCAGCAGCGCGCCTGCGAAAACCGCGCTGCAGATAACATCGTAGCAGTAGCGCGTCTCGCTGCATACACGTTACTACTAAAATTCTCACGGCTTAGTCGATATGGTACACATAGTAGTAGCGATCTATATAGAACCGCACTACTGGTACTTTCTTTGTAGCAGTGCATTTTGCTCTAAACTCACTACTACTAAAGGATATAAAATTAAATGAAAAGCAAACAGAAAGGTAATTGAAAATGAAAGAAATAGAAGAAGTTGAAAGGAAAAAATGTGAAGAAAAATAAATGAAAAAGGGGAAAAAGGAGAAAGTAGTAGCAGTAGCGCGTATCCCAGAACGTGTTGTAGCTAACGTAGCAGTAGCACACTTCCCGGAATGCGCTACTGCTACTTCTGACTTAACCACCGCGTTCGTCCTTCCCCACGGCCACTTCCCCCCAAATCAAACTCCTCCGCTCTCGCCGCCGCCGTCGCCCGTCGGTCGCCGCGCGCTCTCCATACACCCTCTATGCCGCCCCCGACCCCGGATTCAACGCCGCCCCTGCCCCCGACCTCAACGCCGCCCCGGACGCTGCCCCCAGCCCCGACCTCGACGCCGCCCTCCGTCGTGCGCCCGAGCCCCTAGCCTAACCTCGACGCCGCCTGCCCCTCTCTCACCGCAGGCACCCGAGGTGAGCACGCCTGCTCCTCCCCCTCCCCTACCTCTGCCTAGATAGGGTTCTTCAAATTTTAGTTGCATCAAATTAGTTAGGGTTCATCTATGGGTGGAAATGAATTGGATACAGATGCGGCTAGGAGGGTTCATCTATGGTAAGAATTAGTTAGTAAGAACTAGGTACTAATTAGGTACTAGAATATTTTTATTTATAGTAAGTTTATTTTTAGTAAGAACTAGTTGAATTAATAGAACTAGTTAGTAAGAACTTGTTTCTATTTTTTAGTTAAAGCAATTTTTCCCGCCTCGACGTGGACGATGCCTATCCCGCATCCTCGTCGTCGAGTCGGCAGAGGACGACACCTGCTTGACCAGATCGGCCATGTCTGGGACTGGGCTCCGCTGGGGTGGTACTGGGAGGCGCTACCTACCGGGGGGCGCAGGTTGGTGAGGAGCCACCCTGTCGTTGACCCGAACCTTCTTTGGTGGCGGTCGCGTGGGCCAGTGACGATCCAGAGGCTCGAGGACTCCGCGGAGGTGGTGCGTCACTGTGTCAGTGAGGAGGACGCGCACGTCCGTCGCTACTTGTTTGCGTTGGAGCACAGGCCATTCTCCAATACCTGGCAGGTTCTCCGGGGATCTCACTGGAGCTATGATCCCGTGATGGTGCCTTCTCTGTGGGTGTCCACCGCCCGCGCCGATACCCGTCGTGTGCTAGAGTTTTAGTTGTATTAGTGATGTTATATGTATGACACTATTCATGATGTATTAGTGATAATATTCGACGATGTACTGACGCATGAGATGATTTACTTTTGCTTATTGAATGCATGCTAATTTGAGTCCTATAAGATATTTTGAAGTGTATATCTTGTGTTGCTCAATATCCAAGTGGCCGGTCATGTTTGCAGGTTACACCTTCGAGTGGCCTATGTTTTGCCGGAGTGTTGATTCATTTCCGTTCCGGCAAATTTCAGGCGCTCGATATGTCCTATTTTAGCAAAGGTCATGCTGGATTTTTCCGTGAATTTTGGCATGACTTGTGCCAGAATATGTAGGAAATATCGAGTGCCCCAAATTTGTGTGTTGAGTATCTTGGTAGTTGTCTTCGATCGATTTTTAATTAATGTTTTAACTATGAACATAGGAAATGTCTGACGACGAAAAGGATTTCGGTATTTGCAAATACTGCGAAGACGAGCGCGGCCTGTGCGACAGAATCTTCCTAGATGATGATAGGCGCTCCAGCATCAACCTGGACGAGAACTTCGAAGTGGATATAGTAAGTCACAACGACAAGTCTTTTTTCGTAATTAAGCATGACATCTGCTTCATTTGCTTCAACTTATATTTTTTTTACTATTCTACTAGCGTATCCCCTATCATGCAAGAGTTTTTGTATTGGATAAGATAGGTTTCAGTCATAGTATGGAGGAAAAGAAAGTTTACTTGAAGACCGAGCATGGTTATATTTTCCATGCAAAGTTATACAATTCATACGACTACACCTATTTTGGATGCAAAACATGGCGAGCACTATGCAAGACTTATGCATTTGAGCCTGATATGGTTATCACCTTTGATATTCGTCCGGAAGATGATATTGAAGGTAATACCGACATTTGGGTCGATGTGCAGACGCCTCCAGTTATACCATTAAGTAAGTTCCTCAACCATATTTATGTCTTTGATATTGTTTATTCAAAAATAGTTGACAACTAATTTGTATTGTCAGCTTATTTCGGTGCAAGCAAACATGTCCAGCGCTTGGTAGATAGGACCGTATACTGTCCTGGGGCTGAACTCAACCGCGAGGAGCTCAGTCATTATGTTTCATGGCTTGAGGATCTTGACACTGTCAAGACAAATTTTCTTCCTGCATTTAGAAATGTTAGTACTGAAAATGTGCGACCAATAGTGTTCGTAATGAACTACGGTCACATCTATTTAGGAAGGATGGTAAGATTTTTACTATTTGTCATAAGTGCATCTTTTCCATACATTATTTTTGAAGCTAAACTTCATTGCTAAGTATGTTACCGTACAATGTTCTTCAACAGGGACTCCCGATGAATGTTGTGCCTTATGGGATCGAGACTAAAGGTACCCTACAGATTATTAGCTTACGGCCAAGATATCCTACAGATTACTTTAGTGCATTCAAGATTAGCGACGGATGCTTAATAGTGCAAGACTGGACCAAATATGTGATGGGGGAGCACAGAGAAGTACTAGGGGCAGCAAACAGATGCGCTACCCACGATTAGGAGACAGGTTCATCTGCATGCTCCAGTTTGATTGAGGAGGAGAGCTATACATGTTTTATGTTATTTTACCTAAGAGAGAGCAGCAGGAGTGATTAGCTAGCTAGAAATGAGTTTGAGGATGATGATGTGTGTCGGTGTCAAAACCGGCGGATCTCGGGTAGGGGGTCCCGAACTGTGCGTCTAGGCGGATGGTAACAGGAGACAAGGGGCACGATGTTTTTACCCAGGTTCGGGCCCTCTCGATGGAGGTAAAACCCTACTCCTGCTTGATTGATATTGATCATATGGGTAGTACAAGAGTGGATCTACCACGAGATCAAGGAGGCTAAACCCTAGAAGCTAGCCTATGGTATGATTGTTGTAATGGTTGTTGTCCTACGGACTAAAACCCTCCGGTTTATATAGACATCGGAGAGGGCTAGGGTTACACAGAGTCGGTTACAATGGTAGGAGATCTACATATCCGTATCGCCAAGCTTGCCTTCCACGCCAAGGAAAGTCCCATCCGGACACGGGACGAAGTCTTCAATCTTGTATCTTCATAGTCTTGGAGTCCGGCTGACGATGATAGTCCGGCTGTCCGGACACCCCCTAGTCCAGGACTCCCTCAGTAGCCCCCGAACCAGGCTTCAATGACGATAAGTCCAGCGCGTATATAGTCTTCGGCGTTGCAAGGCGGGTTCTCCTTTAAGTTCCATGTACCGGATGAATAGTGTCCGGCTCTTTTGTAAACGTTGCGCTCCTTGGCTTCCACACCCAATAATGGCCTTCTTCCACGCGTCGCACGAATGCGAAAAGCCAGGGTATCTTTTATGTTTTACCCCCTAGCTGCGCAAATAATCTGCCTATAAGAGAGGCAAGAATCCAGATCCAAATCACACCATCTTCCTTCCGCGAGTACTCATCGGAGCGCCTCTGACCAAAAATCCATTCCATCATGGACCGTCGACGCGGCTCCTCCTCTCGCGCTCCCAGCCCTCTGCCAGGAGATTGGAGGAGATGTTCTGTCCCGCACAACGAGCTAGTGACGCTCCAAGCGGAGGGATATCTTCCTCCGGCCTTTATGGTTCCGGTTCGAGCCGGGCTGGCCACCTACAAAGGTGGGAAGCAAGCGGAGGCCACCCCAAGTCCCAACAAAGGGGAGCGGGTATGCTTCGTCCCCTATCTGATAAGGGGGCTCGAATTTCCTGTACATCCATTCCTCCGCGGGCTTCTGGAGTTCTACGGACTCCAGCTCCATCACCTCACGCCCGCCTCGATTCTGCATATCGCGGGCTTCGTAGCTCTTTGCGAGCTATTCCTGGGCATCGAGCCCCATTTTGCGCTGTGGAAGAGGTTATTCTGCCTCGTACCCCGCTCTCACGAGGGGTCCATATATCAAGTGGGCGGTGCCGAAATATGGCGCATCGCCGGGACCGGATATCCATCCGGAACCCCTAAGAAGGCGTCCGAAGACTGGCCTTCAGAATGGTTTTACGTAGAAGACGCTCCGCTGCCGGACCCTGTTCGGATCGGCCTCCCGGAGTTCAGCAATGCTCCTCTGAAGAAACGCCTGAGTTGGCGTCCGCGGAGCCCCCAGCTGGAGGAAGACAAGAGCGTCCATTATTTGATGGGCCGGATAAGGTTACTGGCCCATTCCGGACTGACCATGATTGGAGTCATGGCCACGTGCATTATGCGGGGGGTGCAGCCGCTGCAATACAGGGGCCACCCCATGTGGGATTTCAACGGAGAGAATGATGCCACTCGTCATGGCCGCCAAGGGCCGGGATCGGCCGAAGATCTGGTGAAGATTCTGTCCGGCCTGTACAAGGGGGAGAAGGAGGACTTTCTCCAGACGAGCCCATTGAATGGGTTCTCCATGAACAACCCTCGGAGCTGGGTAAGCGGATGTTCATTTATCTGACCCATGCTTTCAAAGTTAAGTACCTTACTTTATGGTTTTTGACGCAGGATCTGCGCCGGACTGTGGAGAGCATACATAGCCCGGCTCCACAGCCCGAGGATCCAAAAAGATCCCTTGATCCATCCTCCGAAGAGGATCCGGATATAAAGGTGGAGCTAATTGACGGGGTGTTTCACCAGCTCAGCATGGATAATGCTCTAGTCGCCATTACGGCTGACTACCCCGGCCTATCTCCGGCTCCCCAGGTGATTGTGACCGAAGTCTTGACACCATTATTTTCGTCCTTGCGTATTTCTGACCACTGTATACAATGGTGTCTCGTAGGAGGTACCTTCAAGGCAGGAAGCCGAACCCGCGGCGGCTGGCCAACAAGGGTCAGTCCGGCCCAGCAGGCGGAAGAGGAGTGCGGCGCGGATCAAAACGTCGCCGCAATGGTATAGCTCGCGGTTGTATTTTAGGACAAAGTTCCTAGGAAGTGTTTGAATGCTCATGACCTTTGCAGGAGAAAGAGCGCCCGCCAGACTGTGGGCGTAGAGGTTGCCAACCAAGCCTCTGCCAGCCAGGCTCCAACACCTGGTCTAGAGGGGGAGGCGAGCGCAAGGCGCGAGCCGGATACTCCTCCAACGGAGGATGCCGACAGACTGTCCGCCACCAGGTCTGAGGTGGAGAGCGCCATGAACCATAGGCGCCGCCGGACAGTTTTTCGTGACGCGTGCTTCTCCCCTGAGGCGTTGAATGCCTTTAACGCGGGGGACGCGCACCTCCGTGCTGCTCAAGATGGTTTGACCAGAGCCGCGGAGCAGTATGTAAAGGACATACGGGTAAGAGATTTTAATAGTTGTATATGCCAGTAGCCCCCGAGACTTAAAGTAGTTAGAGTAACTGATTTAAGGATCATTTGATATGCAGGATCTTACAGAGAAGAATACCCAGTTGTCCCAGGAGCTAGAAGAGTGCAAGGCCCAACTTGAGGCCGCACTAGCTGCCGCAGGAGGAAACACAGAGACCCCTCCTGGTAACACATTATTTCAAAAAGATAATCGGTGTGCGGCGTGCGTGTAAGTCTGACAATGACATTGCAGGTGTTGCCGGACTGGATCCGGACAAGCAAGACCTACTGCGCCAGCTGAAGGCCGGCGAGAGGGTGCTGACGAAGGTGCAGCAGGAAAGGAACAAACTCCAGGATGCCCACGCCCAGCTTGGAGAAGAGCTGAAAGGTGTTCGGGCCGAGCTGTCTGGCTCCGTGAAGGAGAATCAGCGGCTTCGTCGCGGCATCTATAGTAAGTGCTTGAGCGAACTCCTTTGAAAAGAAGAGATCAGCGAGGAAGTCCATTGACAGAAATATGTCTGTAGGTGTGCTCACAAGTCGCCCTGCAGAGGAGATGCCCGTATCAACGGGTGATCAACTTCCCGAGCTGGTGCAACTGCTCGAACGAGTTCGGCAGGCGATGAGCGGCGTCGTCCAGGCTTTATGGCCGTCCCTCTCCCTGCCCGAGGGCCTTGGAGAGCTTGCGGAGAAGCTTCAGGGAGCGCGGCAGCGCTTCCGTTTATGGAAGATTTCGGCCTGCCGCCAAGCTGCCAGGGAGGCCTGGGCCATGGTGAAGACGCGGTACAAGAAGGCGGATCCCAACCACATGGCCGAGGTCGGACCTGTGGGGCCCGATGGGAAGGAGATCCCTGTGAGTTTAGTGTACGGCCAAGTAGAGTTGGCCGCTAAATATTCCCAACGGGACTGTAAATTAGACCGCCTGTTAGACGGGATTGAGGAGGAATACAGTCAGTCGATTTGACAATGTATTTAAAATGACATGTAAAATGCCTTCTAGCCGGATTGTAGATCGTTTGTCTTTGCCGACCTTTTCGCTTCAACCTCGGGACCCTAGAGTCCGGAGTGTGTCCGAATACCTTCTCGGTTAAGAAACAACCGGGGCATGCATGGAGACCAGGCGTAGGGGTCATTAGTGCTTTATCAGACAAGTGCCCAACTAGTTATGTTATATTACATGGTTAGTAAGAAACATCTTCCAGGGAGAATAGTTCCGTTAAGGGTTCCTTTCCCTGGGAGGCATGCCCTAAAGTGCATGTCCGGACTGCGAAAAGAGCAGGAAAACATCTGGGGGCAGATAAATAAATAGGTAAAAAATCATCTTTCAAGTCACCGACCGAATATTCCCTTAAGAACGCTAGCTTTCGGCTTCACCCAGTCTGAGGTACACATCCGGCTGACCCGGCAGTAACAATCGCAGAGGTGCTCCCTTTACCTCCTAGCCGAACAATCGGGAACGTAGGGGTAAGCACAGGAGCCAGGCAACCCAGCTTGGCCAAAACTTAAGTCATATCGATGCATATAATGGTGAATAAAAGGTACATGTGGAAGTTTGACACATGTGCTGGGCATGAAGCCCTTATAAGTAAGCTTCTGGTAAAGAAGCCCCCAGGTATAATGAGTGCGGATAGCACATCAAGTGTGTGCGAACAATGCGCAAGTAGGCCTTTAAGGGCTTTTATGAAAAGGGGTGAGAGAAAAAAGAGAAACAAAAGACAGCTGAAGTGTAAAAATTTGGACGGGGGAAGGAGACGAACTCTTAGTCCGGCGCTAGGCGTAGAATCTTCGGAGGCGGGCTGCGTTCCATGGGTTCGGCTCGAGTCGGTTGTCCGACGCATTTCGCAGACGGTACGCTCCGCCGGTCAGGACTTGATCGATAATGAAGGGGCCTTCCCATTTGGGCTTGAGCTTGTCCTTTTTCTTGTCCGGCAGGCGTAGAACTAGTTCGCCAACATTGTAAGTCTTAGCCCGTACTTCTCTGCTTTGATATCTTCGAGCCTGCTGCTGATAGAATGCGGAACGAGCCTTGGCGACGTCGCGTTCTTCCTCCAATGCGTCCAAGCTGTCCTGCCGATCCAGCTCGGCTTCTCTTTCTTCGTACATGCGCACTCGAGGTGAGTCATGAATGATGTCGCAGGGCAAAACTGCCTCTGCGCCGTATACCATAAAAAATGGTGTGAATCCGGTAGTACGGTTGGGCGTTGTCCGCAGCCCCCAGAGTACGGAGTCGAGCTCCTCTACCCAGTGCGTGTCAGATTTCGTAAGGGACCGCACTAGTCTGGGTTTGATGCCGCTCATTATTAGACCATTTGCTCGTTCCACTTGACCGTTGGTTTGAGGATGATAGACTGAAGCGTAATCGAGCTTAATGCCCATATTTTTGCACCATAATTTAACCTCGTCGGCCGTGAAGTTCGTGCCGTTATCGGTAATGATGCTATGGGGGACACCATAACGGTGTACTACCCCGGATATGAAGTCTATCACTGGTCCGGACTCTGCCGTTTTAACTGGCTTGGCCTCTATCCATTTGGTGAATTTGTCCACCATGACCAATAGGTACCTTTGCTTGTGGGTTCCCCCTTTAAGGGGTCCGACCATGTCAAGCCCCCAGACCGCGAACGGCCAGGTAATGGGTATAGTTTTGAGGGCGGTGGGTGGCATATGGCTCTGATTAGCAAAGAGCTGACAACCGACGCATCTTTGGACTAAGTCCTGAGCATCTGCCCGGGCCGTCGGCCAATAAAATCCTGTACGGAATGCTTTGCCTACAAGGGCCCGAGCTGCGGCGTGGTGTCCGCCTAGTCCGGCATGAATTTCAGCCAGAAGGTTTCGCCCTTCCTCTTCGGAGATACACCGTTGAAGGACTCCGGTTGTGCTTTTCTTATAGAGTTCTCCCTCGTGGACCTTGTAGGCTTTAGATCGCCGGACTATGCAGCGGGCCTCATTTTGGTCTTCGGGAAGTTCCTGCCTGAGTAAGTAGGCTAGGAATGGCTCTGTCCACGGGGCGATTACTGCCATTATTTTGTGGGCTGAGGGTGCTATTTCATCGGCTGAATCGCCGATTATGTCAGATTGTTCTATATTGGGTGGTGCGGCTGCCTCCGGGTTGTTATTTCCGGACTCTTCTTCCCATAGTACGGATGGCTTAAAGAGCCGTTCCAGGAAGATGTTTGGAGGGACAGCGTCGCGTTTCGCGCCGATGCGTGCCAATACGTCGGCTGCTTGGTTATTATCTCGGGCTACGTGGTGGAATTCGAGTCCTTCGAACCGAGCTGACATTTTTAGGACAGCGTTACGATAGGCTGCCATTTTCGGATCCTTGGCGTCAAAGTCTCCATTTACTTGGGATATTGCGAGGTTTGAATCCCCGCGCACCTCTAGGCGTTGAATGCCCATGGAGATTGCCATCCGGAGGCCATGTAGGAGGGCCTCGTATTCGGCTGCGTTGTTGGAGTCCGTGTACATTATCTGAAGTACGTATTGGACTGTGTCCCCGGTTGGGGACGTCAATACGACGCCAGCCCCCAAGCCGGCCAACATTTTGGAGCCGTCGAAATGCATAATCCAATTGGAGTATGCGCCGTACTCTTTAGGGAGTTCGGCTTCAGTCCATTCGGCGACAAAGTCAGCCAAGACTTGCGACTTTATAGCTCGCCGAGGTTTATAAGTTATATCGAATGGTAAGAGCTCAATGGCCCATTTTGCAATCCTGCCCGTCGCGTCGCGGTTGTTTATAATGTCGTTGAGGGGCACTTCGGAGGCCACTGTTATCGAACACTCTTGAAAGTAGTGTCGGAGCTTCCGGGATGCCATGAACACCGCATAGGCTATCTTTTGATAGTGCGGGTAACGGGACTTGCAGGGAGTTAACACAGTGGATACGTAGTACACTGGTTTTTGAAGAGGGAATTTGTGCCCTTCTGTTTCTCGTTCGACGACGAGTACCGCGCTTACAACTTGATGTGTTGCCGCGATGTATAACAACATTGGTTCGCCCAGGTTAGGCGCAGCCAAGACCGGATTTATTGCCAATATGGCTTTGATTTCTTTGAGTCCGGCAGTAGCAGCATCCGTCCACTCGAAGTGTTCGGTGCGCCTGAGGAGGCGATAGAGGGGCAATGCCTTTTCTCCCAAACGGGAGATAAAGCGGCTTAGGGCCGCCATGCATCCGGTCAATTTTTGTATTTGCTTGAGGTCTTTTGGAATGTCTAGCTGTGACAGAGCTCGGATCTTGGCTGGGTTTGCTTCAATTCCTCTACCGGATACAATGAAGCCCAGGAGCTTTCCGGCTGGTACGCCGAAAACGCATTTTTCCGGATTCAGCTTGATGTCATATGCTCGGAGGTTGTCGAATGTGAGCCTCAAATCGTCTACTAGAGTCTCGACGTGTTTGGTTTTGACGACTACGTCGTCTACGTATGCTTCTACTGTTTTGCCGATCTGGGTAGCCAGACATGTCTGAATCATGCGCTGATATGTTGCGCCGGCGTTTTTGAGTCCGAAGGGCATCGTGTTGAAGCAGAATGGTCCATATGGAGTAATGAATGCCGTTGCGGCTTGGTCCGCTTCCGCCATCTTGATTTGATGGTAGCCGGAATATGCGTCAAGGAAGCACAATGAATCGTGCCCTGCAGTAGCATCGATTATTTGGTCGATGCGGGGGAGGGGGAAGGGATCCTTTGGGCAGGCCTTGTTGAGGTCTTTAAAATCGACACATAGGCGCCAGGATTTGTCCTTCTTTGGTACCATTACCAGGTTTGCTAGCCAGTCCGGATGTTTGATGTCTCTGATGAATCCGGCTTCCAGTAGTTTGGCTAGCTCTTCTCCCATTGCCTGTCTTTTGGGTTCGGAAAATCGCCGAAGAGCCTGTTTGACTGGCTTGAATCCTTTTAGGATGTTTAGGCTGTGTTCTGCCAATCTGCGTGGGATTCCTGGCATATCTGAAGGGTGCCAGGCGAAGATGTCCCAATTTTCCCGAAGGAATTCTCGCAGTGCGGCATCTACATCAGGGTTCAACTGTGCCCCGATGGAGGCCGTCTTTGTTGGGTCCGTTGGGTGGACCTGGAATTTGACTATTTCGTCCGCTGGTTTGAAAGAGGTGGACTTGGATCTCTTATCGAGTATCACATCGTCCCTATTCACCGTAGAGCGCAGCGCAGTGAGTTCTTCTGCCGCTAGGGCTTCGGATAGTGCCTCCAGGGCTAATGCGGCTGTCTTGTTTTCGGCGCGGAGTGCTATGTCCGGATCACTAGCGAGAGTGATTGTTCCGCCGGGCCCAGGCATCTTAAGCTTCATGTACCCGTAATGGGGTATGGCTTGAAAAATTGTGAATGCCTCCCGTCCTAATATAGCGTGATATCCGCTGCTGAACGGGGCCACTTGGAACGTGACCTCTTCGGACCTGTAATTGTCCGGCGAGCCGAACACCACATCAAGTGTGATTTTTCCTGTGCAGCGCGCTTCCCGGCTAGGGATTATTCCTCTAAAGGTTGTGCTGCTTCGCTCAATGCGGCTCCAGTCTATTTCCATTTTTTGAAGAGTTTCCTCGTAGATGAGGTTTAGTCCGCTGCCGCCATCCATGAGTACCTTGGTAAGACGAAAGCCGTCCACTATTGGACTGAGGACCAATGCGGCTGGTGCTCGGGCTGTTCGGAATTTAGGTTCGTCGCTGGCGTTGAAGGTGATGGCCGTGTCGCTCCATGGATTTGTTGTTGCTACTTGGTAGACTTCGGCGAGGCTGCGGATTGTTCGTTTTCGCACATTATTTGATGCGAAAGTCTCGAAGACTGTTGACACCGTACTGGTACTGTTGGAGTGGTTTTCCGGGGCTAGAAGCTCCTCGCCACTTTTGGCCACCTGCCGCAATATCCAACATGCTCGAAGGCTATGTGTTGGGGTGGCGCCTTCTGTACTGTGAATTTTACAGGGTCCGCTGAGCCATCCCTCCAGTACGGTTCCTTGCCCTTTATGGGGTTTTTGCTTTTTGGTTTTTGTACCTGGTGCCTGAGTGTGCTGCACCCTTTTGTTACGGACTAGGGTTGTATTCGGGGCCGGATTGTCCCAAAACTTAGTTTCGGTTTTCCGGAAACTCTCCATCGCACAGTACTTTCGTACTATGGACGCCAGGTCGGAGAAGCGTGTAATTTCACGGCGACTGACGGCGTTCAAGATTCCCTCGTCCGTGCAATTATTGCAGAAAATTGAAATTGCGTTTTCCTCTCGGCAGTCCTTTATCCTGTCCATAACCAGGAGGAATCTGGCCCAGTAATGATGTACTGTTTCAGCGGGCTCTTGCCGGATTTGAGATAGATCGCATATGTCTGGGTGGGTGGGTGGAATTAAGTCCGGAACCCTACCCATCTCGAGGCTCAAGGGCTGAGAAGTTTCCGAATTTGGAAGCTTGGATCGTTGGACGTTGTCCAACGAGTCCGGTCCGACGCCTGACTTTAGGTTCAGTGCTTGATCGAAGTCCGTCCCCCCGCGGGAATCCGGCATGGAGGGTTCGGAAGCCCGGACACGACTAGTTTTCAATCTGGGAGAAGAGTCGCCGCGTTGTTCCTCTACCACCGCGACGTGGTGGGTAACCTGGGGAGAGTTAATCTCTCTCAGATCGGTTTTAAGCCCAATCTGATTGTAGTCTGTAGCGACTCCCAGGGCGGCGATGCGATCCAAGAGCTTGTTTACGGACGAGAGCTCTATTGGATCCAACTCCTCGGTGAATTCCGAGTTGACGCGAAGATTGCTTTTAATGACCTGGGAGGTCGTCGTCGAAGCGGTGGCCGAACAGGCGGTCATGAGAAAACCACCCAGCCGGATAGTTTGGCCGGCGGCCAAGGCTCCTTTGGCGAAGATACCGTCTTTAAAGACGGGAAGAGGCATCCTTCCTATCGGTGACGGCACAGAGGAACTCTCAATGAAAGCACCAATGTCGGTGTCAAAACCGGCGGATCTCGGGTAGGGGGTCCCGAACTGTGCGTCTAGGCAGATGGTAACAGGAGACAAGGGACACGATGTTTTTACCCAGGTTCGGGCCCTCTCGATGGAGGTAAAACCCTACTCCTGCTTGATTGATATTGATGATATGGGTAGTACAAGAGTGGATCTACCACGAGATCAAGGAGGCTAAACCCTAGAAGCTAGTCTATGGTATGATTGTTGTAATGGTTGTTGTCCTACGGACTAAAACCCTCCGGTTTATATAGACACCGGAGAGGGCTAGGGTTACACAGAGTCGGTTACAATGGTAGGAGATCTACATATCCGTATCGCCAAGCTTGCCTTCCACGCCAAGGAAAGTCCCATCCGGACACGGGACGGAGTCTTCAATCTTGTATCTTCATAGTCTTGGAGTCCGGCTGACGATGATAGTCCGGCTGTCCGGACACCCCCTAGTCCAGGACTCCCTCAATGTGCTACACTATTACTATGGTGATAAAATAGCTAGTGTTGGTGGTAATGACTATGATGATTATTATTAGCTAGTGTTAGTGCTGATTAAATAAATATTGTTGGTGGTAATGACTATGATGATGATTAAATAGCTTGTGCTGGCGGATTAGATTCAAGTGGAGGCAACATGTGGTGCACGTCGAAAGTACTACTAGTCCAAACTAGATCAAGTTTGGATTAGTAGTATACTTTTGACATGCACCACATATTTCCTCCACTTGAACCTAATCCACCTTCATTTGACACACTGTTATGGACATAATGATGTAAACCTCATAACAGCTGGTATTGTACAAATATTTGTACGATGGCGCATAAATACACTAAAAAACTACTAGTAGCGATGGACGGAAAACACGCTGCAAGTAGTTACCTTAGCAGTAGCGTGGTACTGAACAAACGCTGCAGCTATTTGTCCTAGCAGTAGCGCGTGCGGGCACGCGTTACTGCTAAGCAATAGGTGTAGCGCCTTATTAGTAGTGCCGGTCCCCGCGCTGCTGATACACCTAAAACCCGCGCTGCTGCTAGCCTTTTCCCTAGTAGTGTATGTTTGATGAAGATGATATTTTTTGTCCCCCAAATTTTGATGAGCAAATTTATTATGATGATAGCATGCCTCCTATTTATGATGATTATATTGATGAAAGTGGGTTTGGAAGAGTGTCAACTTTATTTAGTGATGATTCCACTATTTCGGAAGAGGTTCCAATTGATTATGAGAACAAAGTTGCTATCTATGATGATTATTGCGATGACTTGTATGTTGAAACTTTTCATCATGATTTTAGTTTTCAATTGGATTATGCCTCACATGATAATTATTTTGTTGAGTTTGCTCCCACTACTATTCATGAGAAGAAATTTGCTTATGTGGAGAGTAGTAAATTTTCTATGCTTGTAGATCATGAAAAGAATGCTTTATGTGTTGGTTATATTGTTGAATTCATTCATGATGCTACTGAAAATTATTATGAGGGAGGAACATATGGTTGTAGGAATTGCAATAATATCAAGTTTCCTCTCTATGTGCTTAAAATCTTGAAGTTATGCTTGTTTTGCCTTCCTATGCTAGTTGATTATTGTTCCCATGAGTTGTTCGCTCACAAAATCTCTATGCATAGGAAGTGGGTTAGGCTTAAATGTGCTAGTCATATGCTTCATGATGCTCCCGTTATGTTTCAATTCTTATCTTTTATGTGAGCATCATTGTCATCATCATGCCTAGCTAGAAAGGCATTAAAGAAAAGCGCTTGTTGGGAGACAACCCAATATTTACCCTTACTGTTTTTGTGTGTTCACATGATTATGCTACTGTAGTAATCATGTTCTATAGCTTTTGCTTCAATAAAGCGCCAAATAAGACCTTTAGGACAGCTTACGGTGATAGTTGTGTTGATCCTGCTGAAAATCAGAAACTTTTGCACCCAGTAAATTAGTTTTGATAATTCACAGAAACGTGCTTATGATCTGATTCTTTTTGCTCTGGATTGGTACACCGATTTCTTAGGACTTCTTAATTTGGTAGGATTTTTTGAGTTCCATATGTATGCGTTTGATACAGATTACTACAGACTGTTCTGTCTGTGACAGATTCTGTTTTCTATGTGTTGTTTGCTTATTTTGATGAATTTATGAGTAGTATCGGAGGGTATGAACCATAGAAAAGTTGGAATACAGTAGATATTACACCAATATGAATTTAGAATGATTTCATTACAGTACCTAAGTGGTGGTTTTATTTTCTTATACTAACAGAGCTTACGAGTTTTCTGTTGAGTTTTGTGTTGTGAAGTTTTCAAGTTTTGGGTAAAGATTCGATGGACTATGGAATAAGGAGTGGCAAGTGCCTAAGCTTGGGGATTCCCAAGGCACCCCAAGGTTATATCCAAGGACAACCAAGAGCCTAAGCTTGGGGATGCCCCGGAAGGCATCCCCTCTTTCGTCTTCGTTCATCGGTAACTTTACTTGGAGCTATATTTTTATTCACCACATGATATGTGTTTTGCTTGGAGCGTCATTTTCTTATGTTAGTATTTGCTTGCTGTTATTTATAATAATGTTTTGCATCTTTATTTTCAATAAAAATGTCAAGGATAGCCTTTACCATGCTTATTTTGCTAGTATACATGTTGCTGTTTGAAAACAGAAAGTTTACCGCTGTTGCAAAAATTCCCTAGAAAAGTCAGAGAATGGTATAATGTTGAAACTTTTTGCATATTGAGATCAGATAAATTTACTACAGTGGGAATTGTCTCTCATAATTTGTGGAGTTAGGGAAGTATGATGAATCTTGCATTCTTTACAGACTATACTGTTTTGGCAGATTGCTGTTATGTTTGCGTTGTTTGCGTATGTTTGCTTGTTTAATGATTCTATTTGAGGATAGGAGTATTAAATATGCAGAGGCATTTAGTATGCAATGTGGTATAGTAATTTTAGTGATTTGTTACAGTAGAAAATGATAAGGTTTTGCATTGGTTTATACTAACCCATCTCACGAGTTCTTGTTGAGTTTGGTGTGGATGAAGCTTTTGATAAAAAGAGGAACCATTATATAAGAGGAATTAAGGAGACAAAAAAGTTCAAGATTGGGGATGCCCAGGGCACCCCAAGATAATATATCAAGAAGTCTCAAGCATCTAAGCTTGGGAATGCCCCGTTAGGCATCCCACCTTTCTTCTTCAACAACTATCGGTTAGTATCGGTTGAGCCTAAGTTTTTGCTTCTTCACATGAGTTGTGCTATCCTTGCAATGTCATTTTATTTTGCTTTGCTTGCTATTTGAACAAAATACCAAGATCTGAAATTCTTTAATGACAGAGAGTCTTCACATAGTTACATAATTATTTAGCTACTCATTGATCTTCACTTATATCTTGTTGGAGTAGTTTGTCATTTACTCGTGTGCTTCACTTATACCCTATGAGTAAATTATTGAATGAGTTGATTGTCATTATATATGTCTCATTTGCTTATCCCATTAGGAGTAATGACTTCACATCTAAGAAGTAGAGGTTGTAAATTTATTGAAGGTTAGCAAGCATTGTATTGGTCATTTGAACAATTCATGAAAGAATATTGAAGGAAGAGAGATTTCACATATAAATATACTATCCTAGACATCTTTTATAATTGTGAGCACTCATTAAGTATGACATGCTAAAGAGTTGATGTTGGACAAGGAAGACAACGTAATGGGTTATGTTTTCTCACATCTCAGTTAAATTATATTGCCATGGATCATTCAAACATGTTGAGCTTGCCTTTCCCCCTCATGCTAGCCAAAATTCCTTGCACCAAGTAGAGATACTACTTGTGCTTCCAAATATCCTTAAACCCAGTTTTTGCCATGAGTGTCCACCATACCTACCTATATGTGGTATTTACCTGCCGTTCCAAGTAAATTTGCATGTGCCAGACTCTAAAACCTTCAAATAATAATCTGTTTTGTATGCCCGAATCGCTCATGTAGCGACTAGGGGATGTCGGTATCTTCCATGCTATGTGGGTTATTCTCAAGATGAGTGGACTCCGCTCATCATGCACGAGAAAATGGCTAGTAACCGGGATGCCCAGTCCCATGATCAAAAGATCAAAATCAAATCAAAAATAATTGCAAACAAAACTCCCCAAGGTTTGATGTTAGTTGGAGGCACCCGTTGTTTCGGGCAAGCCATGGATTGATGATTGTTGGTGGAGGGGGAGTAAAAACTTTTACCATTCTATTTGGGAACCGCCTATAATGTATGTAGTATGGAAGATATTGGGAACTATTGGTTGTTATGTTGACAATGAGATCATACCTCTCAAAATTATTTATCTCTAGTTCAAAATTGAGCTCTGGCACCTCTGCAAATCCTTGCTTCCCTCTGCGAAGGGCCTATCTTTTACTTTTATGCAAGAGTCAAGGTGATCTTCACCTTTCCCTTTTTCATTTTATCCTTTGGCAAGCACTTTGTGTTGGGAAGATCCTGATATATATATCCAATTGGATGTAAGTTAGCATGAACTATTATTGTTGACATCACCCAAAGGTGAATACGTTGGGAGGCAACACTATAAGCCCCTATCTTTCTCAGTGTCCGATTAAAAATCCATAACCATTAGTATTTGCAATTGTTTGATGACTGAGTGTTAGCAATTGTGGAAGACTATATGATAGTTGAGTATGTGAAGTTTGCTAAATCAAAGCTCTGACATATACCCTTCCTGAAAATAAGATGAATTGCAATTGTTTGATGACTGAGAATGAAGATTGCTAGTTTTCAAGAAAGTTTATGGTCTATGCTTTAACATGTGAATTGCTTGTTACTTGTTTGTGAGAAGTTTTATGAGAGGAACTATTGTTATGACATATAATCATGCTAGAAAAGGTGATTGAAATTATCATTGATCAAACCTGTGCGCCTGCTAGCATTCACACTTCATAAATTCTTTCTTTTACCATTTACCAACTCAAGCACGAGCAGGAATTAAGCTTGGGGATGCTGATACGTCTCCAACGTATCTATAATTTATGAAGCATTTATGCTATTATCTTATCTGTTTTGAATGTTTATGGGCTTTATTATACACTTTTATATTACTTTTGGGACTAACCTATTAACCGGAGGCCCAACCCATATTGCTGTTTTATTGCCTGTTTTAGTATTTCGAAGAAAAGGACTATCAAACGGAGTCCAAACAGAATGAAACCTTCGGGAGCATTATTTTTGGAATGGATATGATCCAGGAGACTTGGAGTTGAAGTAAAGGAAGCTTCGAGGTGGCCAGGAGATAGGAGGGCGCGCCCACCCCCCCTGGGCGCGCCCCCTGTCTCGTGGGCCCCTCAAGGCTCCCCCGACCGACTTCTTTCGCCTATATATTCCCTTATACCCTAAAACCATCGAAAAGAAAGCAACCCAGGGAACTTGGAGTGCACGTCAGGGGAGATATGGGCTGCCCACGAGGGTGGGGGGCGCGCCCACCCCCTCCGGGTGCGCCCCCCTGCCTCATGGGGCCCCCGTAGCTCCTCTGACGTACCCCCTGCACCCATATATACTCTTGTACCCTAAAACTTCCAGAACAGAAGATAGATCGGGAGTTCCGCCGCCGCAAGCCTCTGTAGCCACCAAAAACCTCTTGGGAGCCCGTTCCGGCACCCTGCCGGAGGGGGATCCCTCACCAGTGGCCATCTTCATCATCCCAGCGCTATCCAGGACAAGGAGGGAGTAGTTCACCCGCGGGGCTGAGGGTATGTACCAGTAGCTATGTGTTTGATCTCTCTCTCTCTCTCTCTCTCTCTCTCTCTCTCGTGTTCTCTCTATGGCACGATCTTGATGTATCGCGAGCTTTGCTATTATAGTAGGATTTTATGATGTTTCTACCCCCTCTACTCACTTGTGATGAATTGAGTTTTCCTCTTGAAGTTATCTTATCGGATTGAGTCTTTAAGGATTTAAGAACACTTGATGTATGTCTTGTCATGCTTATCTGTGGTGACAATGGGATTTCACGTGCCACTTGGTGTATGTTTTGGTGATCAACTTGCGGGTTCCGCCCATGAACCAATGCATAGGGGTTGACACACGTTTTCGTGTTGACTCTCCGGTAGAAACTTTGGGGCACTCTTTGAAGTACTTTGTGTTGGTTGGATAGATGAATCTGAGATTGTGTGATGCATATCGTATAATCATGCCCACAGATACTTGAGGTACAATGGAGTATCTAGGTGACATTAGGGTTTTGGTTGATTTGTGTCTTAAGGTGTTATTCTAGTACGAACTCTTGAATAGATTGATCCGAAAGAATAACTTTGAGGTGGTTTCGTACCCTACCATAATGTCTTCGTTTGTTCTCTGCTATAGTGGCTTTGGAGTGACTCTTTGTTGCATGTTGAGGGATTGTTATATGAGCTATCTATGTTATTATTGTTGAGAGAACTTGCACTAGTGAAAGTATGAACACTAGGCCTTGTTTCCTACCATTGCAATACCGTTTACGCTCACTTTTGTCATTAGTTTCCTTGCTGTTTTTATATTTTCAGATTATAAAACCTATATCTACCATCCATATTGCACCTGTATCACCATCTCTTCGCCGAACTAGTGCACTTATACAATCTACCATTGTATTGGGTGTGTTGGGGACACAAGAGACTCTTTGTTATTTGGTTGCAGGGTTGCTTGAGAGAGACCATCTTCATCCTACGCCTCCTACGGATTGATAAACCTTAGGTCCTCCACTTGAGGGAAATTTGCTACTGTCCTACAAACATGTGCACTTGCAGGCCCAACAACGTCTACAAGAAGAAGGTTGTGTAGTAGACATCAGTCATAACCTTGTAAATTGTGGTGGGTTGTTATGACTAGGTGCCACCTCATCAGTTTTGCCTATGTGTCATGTCCATGTGTTAGTTTTTGCCCTAGGTTGTGAAGAAACCTATATTTCTGTCATTCCCAAAATTCCCAAAAAATCTCATAAATTCTTTGTGTCATATCTTTGTCAAATATGTAAAAAACCTTCCTTGCCTAGTTCAAAAATAATTCAACAATATTCATTTTCCTATTGTGTTCAGAAAAACACTTTGTGAAGGAAGTGTTATTTATATATTCTTGATTGCCCTCAAAATTTTTGGGCACTATTTCCTATCCAAATCATTGCCTCATGACAAAATTAAGCTCCATTTGCCCAGTAAATCTTCCTCGACGAATTTCCAAAGTTTTTGTCCACCTAGAAGCATTGTGAAGGAAGTACCACCTAGGATCCTCCTTTTGAGTTGAAAATTTGTGAAGACATTCTTCTTAGTAGATGATCATCCTCAGCCAAAACTCACGCCCATTGGCCATGTGCATTTCCCGTACCGCTAATCAAACACTTGGCTGCTAATTCATCTTTGAGCATAGTTCGATCTCCTCATGAGAATCTTATGTTGTAATTTTCTTCCTAGCACCTACCTGGGGAGTTCCCAACCCACTACACATGCCTAGGCCGCCCAGAACGCATGGCAACACCACGGTCACGTGGTGACCATGCGGCGGGCATGCGAGCTTACGCGCTCTAGAGTTGGGGCTCTCGCCACCGTCCAAACCTCGATGTCTCGCCACCAAAACATGTATTTATGATTAAATAGATACTTATGTACCTAGAAATGATTTTGGGGAAAAAAATAAAGAGCAAACTAAGAGGCAGCTGCAGTTCAAATTTGACCCGCTTCCTCCTGAATCAGCGGGAATTTGTCTTTTTCACCAAAGGTGGATCAAAACTTTTGACACCCAACCATTTTGTCAATTGTGCATTAAATATGGCCTAGTATTTTATAAAATTTATTAGGTCCAATTTTGCAACAAATATATGGTAGGCCCTTCACAAAAAACTCATTTCGGGCACTCGGAAAATGGAAAATGTATTTTCCGTGAAAAGAAAATGAAAACTCCCTTAGGAAACATTGTTTGGAATTCCAAGATGCACCCTTTTGCACAATATGAGATCATTTGAACAAACTATGCCATGAATGTGGCCATAAGATTGATCATTTGGCTTGAAAGCCATGAATCTTCATGCATGATAGCTCATTTCTGATAACACTTTTTAAATAATTGTTGTATTACAAGTTTATTATTTTTCCTGGAAACTTGGTCACATATAATGACACAATGCGAAGGTTTTCCAATTTTTTGATTTTTTTGAATTTTTTATGCCCGTTTGAAAATGCGGTGAAAACAACGGGATGACCGTTCTTAGCTAGTGGTTGAATCATGGAATTTTTTTGGTGTTTCTCTGATTAAATAGATACTTATGTACCTAGAAATGATTTTTGGAAAAAATAAAGAGCAAACTAGAAGGCAGCTACCATTCAAATTTGACCCGCTTTCCAATTTTTTGAATTTTTTTGAATTTTTTATGCCCGTTTGAAAATGCGGTGAAAACGACAGGAATGACCATTCTTAGATAGTGGTTGAATCTTGAATTTTTTTGTGTGTCTCTGATTAAATAGATACTTATGTACCTATAAATGATTTTTGGAAAAAAATAAAGAGCAAACAAGGCAGCTAAAATTCAAATTTGACCCGCTTCCAACTGAATTGGCAGAAATTTGTCTTTTTCATGAGAGGTGGATCAAAAAAATTACACCCAACCATTTGTTCAATTGTGCATTAAATATGGCCTAGTATTTTAGAAAAATGATTTGGTCCAATTTTGCAACAATTATTTGGTAGGTTCTTCACAAAAAAACCTCCTTTTGGGCACTCGAAAAATGGAAAATGGTTTTTTCGTCCGAACAAAATGAAAACTTCCTTAGGCAATATTGTTTGCCATTCCAATATGCACCCTTGTGCACAATATGAGATCAACTATGCCATGAATGTGGCCATAAGATTGATCATTTGGATTGAAAGCCATTGACCTCCACACGTGATAGCTCGTTTCTGAGAACACTTATTTAAAATAATTGCCGTATTACAAGTTTATTATTTTTCCTGGGAACTTGGCCACATATAATGACACAATGCGAAGGTTTCCCAATTTTTTGAATTTTTTGAATTTTTTATGCCTGTTTGAAAATGCGGTCTAAACGGCAGGAATGACCGTTCCTAGCTAGTGGTTGAATCTTGGAGTTTTTTTGGTGTTTCTCTGATTAAATAGATACTTATGTACCTAGAAAAGATTTTTGGGAAAAAATAAAGAGCAAACTACAAGGCAGCTAGAGTTCAAATTTGACCCGCTTCCGGCTGAATCGGCGGAAATTTGTCTTTTTCACAAGAGGTGGATCAAAAATTTGTACACCCAACCATTTGGTAAATTGTGCATTAAATATGGCCTAGTATTTTAGAAAAATGATTGGATTTTGCAACAATTATTTGGTAGGTTCTTCACAAAAAAACTCCTTTTGGGCACTTGAAAATGGAAAATGTTTTTTTCGTCCAAAGAAAATGAAAACTTCCTTAGGCAATATTGTTTGACATTCCAATATGTACCCTTGTGCACAATATGAGATCATCTGAACAAACTATGCCATGAATGTGGCCATAAGATTGATTATTTGGCTTGAAAGCCATTGATCTCCACACGTGATAGGTCGTTTCTGAGAACACTTTTTTAAAATAATTGTTGTATTACAAGTTTATTATTTTTTCTGGGAACTTGGCCACATATAATGACATAATGCGAAGGTTTCCTAATTTTTTTTGATTTGTTTTGAATTTTTACGCTCGTTTGAAATTGCGGTCAAAACGGCGGGAATGACCGTTCCTAGCTAGCGGTTGAATCTTGGAATTTTTTTTGGTGTTTCTCTGATTAAATAGATACTTATGTACCTATTAAATATTTTTGGAAAAAATAAAGAGCAAACTACAAGGCAGCTATAGTTCAAATTTGACTCGTTTCCACCTGAATCGATGGAAATTTGTCTTTTTCATGAGAGGTGGATCAAAACTTTTTACACCCAACCATTTGGTCAATTGTGCATTAAATATGGCCTAGTATTTTAGAAAAATGATTTGGTCCAATTTTGCAACAATTATTTGGTAGGTTCTTCACAAAAAAACCTCCTTTTGGGCACTCGAAAAATGGAAAATGGTTTTTTGTCCAAAGAAAATGAAAACTTCCTTAGGCAATATTGTTTGCCATTCCAGTATGCACCCTTGTGCACAATATGAAATCATTTGAACAAACTATGCCATGAATGTGGCCATAAGATTGATCATTTGGCTTGAAAGCCAGTGATCTCCACACGTGATAGGTCATTTCTGAGAACACTTTTTAAAATAATTGCCGTATTACAAGTTTATTATTTTTCCTGGGAACTTGGCCACATATAATGACACAATGCGAAGGTTTCCCAATTTTTTGATTTTTTTGGAATTTTTTATGCCCGTTTGAAAATGCGGTCAAAATGGCGGGAATGACCGTTCCTAGCTAGTGGTTGAATCTTGGAATTTGTTTGGTGTTTCTCTAATTAAATTGATACTTATGTACCTAGAAATGATTTTTGTAAAAAATAAAGAGCAAACTACAAGGCAGCTACAATTCAAATTTGACCCGCTTCCACCTGAATCGGCAGAAATTTGTCTTTTTCACGAGAGGTGGATCAAAACTTTTTACACCCAACCATTTGGTCAATTGTGCATTAAATATGGCCTAGTATTTTAGAAAAATGATTTGGTCCAATTTTGCAACAATTATTTGGTAGGTTCTTCACAAAAAAAAACCTCCTTTTGGGCACTCGAAAAATGGAAAATGGTTTTTTCGTCCAAAGAAAATGAAAAACCCCTTAGGCAACAAACTGTCTGGTGAATTGGGCATTAAATATGGTCTAATATTTCTAAAAATTGAGGTGGTTCAATTTTGCAACAAAGAGTTGGTTGGTTCTTCACAACAAAATCAAAATGGAAAATGCCTTTTTCGTGCAAATAATACTTATTTGAATCAATTAAGACCAATTTAGATGGTCATAAGATTGTCAAAGCGTTTACCGCGTTTTGCTTGGTCCATAGGCATGTTAGGCGGATCACGCATCCAACACTGTCGGATACTCCCCGATCCGACGCCAGCCCTCACCCCCTCACCCTCTCACCCCACGTAGCCCAATCACCCACGCACCCATGACCCCTTCTCTCCCACGCACCCACGGCTGCCAACCCTAGCCCTCTCCCTCCCTCAGATCTTAATCCGCCGCCGCCCCAACCCAATCCCTACCCCCACGTAGCCCAACCCAATCCGCCGCACCGGCAACCTCCAACCTCATCGCTGGCAGCCCCTCCCCTCTCCTCCTAGATCCACTCGGGCTACTCATGCCGTGGCCAGATCCGATAGGAACTCCATCCCTCCCACCTCGCTCCGCATCCCGATCCAGACGCACACACAGACAGAGCTTTGGGAGCTCATGCTCGACTGCTCACGGCCACGGTACGTGGACGACGCGGACGTGTGCGAGGTGCTGCTGTACCGGGCCGGGCTGGTCACGGCCACCGCGTCCGTCCTGGTGGCCACCTCGGGGGTGTTCCTGCTTGAGGAGAACATGGTCGTCTACGCCGTTTGGCAGGGCGCCGACCTCTTCTACGCCGCCGGGGCCGGGGGGGCTCACCCCCCCTCCGCACGCAGTTCACCATCCCGGATCTTCGCCCCGGCACGCTCGACTCCCTGCTCGCGCTCAGTGACGACCTCGTCATGGTACTTCCTTGCCTCTCATCCCGATCTTGTCTCCCACCCCTCTTCTTGCCCCCCGGCCTGATTCGGCTACTGGCTGCAGTCCAACATCTTCATCGAGGGCGTCTCCCACAAGATCCGTCGGCAGATCAAGGACCTGGAGCGCGCCGGAGGGGTCGAGCCCGACACCCTCACCGTCAACGGCGTCCCCGTCGACAGCTACCTCACCAGGTCCGTCTCTGCCCTTGCCCTGTGATGCTGCTTACATTCTTTCTTCCTCACACCCACCACTGCTTGCTTACCCTGGCTATGCCGGATGGATGCAGGTTCGTGTGGGACGAGGGCAAGTACCCCGTCAACGCCTCACTCAAGGAGATTGTCGCCATCATCCAGTCCCAGGTCGCCAAGATCGAGGACGACATGAAGGTAACTAACTTTGCTTCTCTCTCTCTCTCTCTCTCTCTCTCTCTCTCTCTCTCTCTCTCTCTCTCTCTCTCTCTCTTCATTACTCCAGTTTATTTCCACACTGACCAAATCACGCATGGATGACAGTAAAGTTTTGGAAGATTGGTAGCAACTTACCACTACATTTGCTAGGCTAGCTGGGTACTGTATTTTGGAAAGTGTTGTTTAACACTTTACCAGTTACATTCGGTCCTCGGTGCTGAATTGGTAGATTTTTGATGTAGCTTACTTCCTGTTTGTCTTGGTCTATTTGGTTCCGACTAGCTACCTATTGCGCAACTAGTTTCATGAGTATTTAGTCCTTTGTCCCCTTTTCTGGTACTGATTTTCCACATAATGTTCATGATGCATCATATCTCCTGTCGAAGTACTTTGCTGTGATGCTTTGTTTTGGGGTCAGTCAGTAGTACTCTGAACAAGAGCGTAAACATATATGATTGTGTTATATAGTTTTTGCACGGTGTTGGATATACCTCTCTTTTTATGTTTCATCATTACCAATATGCCAATTGCTTGCTTGTTGTGTTCCGTAGGATCGGTATAAATTGTTAAACATTGATATTTTTATACGAATTATTCAGAAGTTCTAACTGCTGTGATTGGGTGTTGGTAGTATGTTGTTCGATTATCAAACCTTTGAAGTTAATTTTGATTATATGTGCATCTGTGTGATATATCTAGGTTCAGCTTTGACGCTCCATCGGCAACCAGTTGTTCAATTAAGTTTGTTTGTTACAGTTTGGTTGTCCTTGGGATCTATATGCATGCCATTTGTGTTTTAGGCTTTCACATTCATTCATTGTTTGATTGTTCTAGGAGTCCTCATTGATTTGATGCGATGCGCCATGGATGCGATGGCCGCTTCATCCCCTACCCCAGTGCCATGGAGTGGCTAGAGCTGGCCATGGACGACAACGCCCAGCGACAAGGGACGGCCTGGCCTGCCACCTCGAAGCCCTAACAAGGAGGCTAAGGAACCAGGAGGGGTACTCATGGTAGATTAGCACAGGATCAGTGGTTGATTATTGTGCTGTGGAGTCCTGTTTGTTTCATATCCTGTTTGTTTCATATCCACTGCCTGCCATCATATGCCATATATTCCAAGTAGATTAGCACGGGATTAGTGGTTTTTAGCAATTTTCGCATGCCCATGTGTGGGGTGGTATACAGAGGACGACGCACTAGTAACTGCACAACTCTGAAATGTTATTGATTACTCATTGTTACACCATGCATGCACCTACAGCTATAGGGATTTGTACTGGTTACTGAATGATGTGCGTTTTTCTTTAGTTTGATTAAAAAATTGTCCCCCTTTTTGTGCATGCATACATCCGCCCACTAAGCCACCAAACATGTTGTAAGGCTTAATATGTCAATGGTGTGACTCTGTGTTTACATTGTATCCCGGTAGAATTATTATGTTTGGCTCTCTACTCTAGTAGTGCTGTCTATAGAGGCCACTGTGATTTTGTTATAGACATGATGATGCAAGTATGGACTGTTGTTTGTTTCATATGTACTGCCATCATATAAATGCCTACCATGTTCTTCATCTCCCCTCCCTCTGATTCCTCCTGCCTGCATTTTGTTTTGTGTCTCAGATCTCTAGAAGCTACCGCCGCTGCCGCTGCCGCTGCCGCTGTTGCAGGTGGAACAGGAATAAGCCCTCATGGCTGCTGCACATCTGAAGTGGTGAGCGCCACCCCATTTTTTTGGTACTGTGAAGTGTTAGTTGGTACTATGAAGTGTTAGTTGATGGTTGATTAGTCTGTTAATCCAAGTATTCTTACATGTTGTCAATATATACTGCAATCCTATTTTTGTGTGAAAAATGTACTAGTTATCTGCAATACAAGCTAGACATGAACCAACTCTTGCTACTAAAGGAGCATAGTATAAGTTTAGACCTCGTGTGTGATGCTATAAATTCAGACATATACTATTGTTCATTTACCTTATTTAAGGTTTTGGAGATGTACTACTGTTTATTTACTTATGTGATCAGCACCCCAATCTCAGGGTCCTCTATTTGGAGCAGCAAACCAAAGCTTGTTTGTTGCAGTTTGTTTTATACACTTCCTTTGTAACATCAACAAATAAAATCAGTTGTTTGCATCAGATTGGATCATTCTCACTTGTTAGTTGAGTTCTAAGTATTTAGTATCTTTAGTTCTCTTGTTATATTATAGTCAGAATTATATCGTGTGACTGAATCATGTGTTACTTAGTTGGCTGAGCAGTATCTTTAGTTTTCTGATGATTGTTCAACTCTCAATTCTGAATAAATAAGTAGTTGTCCCTATTGGTTCTTTCTTTCTTCAGGGCTGCGACTTGATGGTCACACTGCTGTTTTGCTCTGCTTGATAATTCCAATCAGATCATTGTCAACACTATCATCATCAGGACTTGATTCCCTTTATTCTCTCCTGCCTTGTGATGTTAGTCTATCTGGGCTTACTAGTATTGCTAGATGCTGTCAGTTGAATGGATGGTCATGGTAGTAGAATAGTACGGTACTTTTCTTCTGGTGAATGTGTTACAGTGACGTTCATTGCATGACATGCACTTGTACCAATATACTATGCTGGTACCTATAGGTTAGTATTGTTGGTGCCTAACATGAGCTTGAATGTTGTAGTGGAAGTGTAGAACAATAGGTTAACGTGTTGTTGTCAAGTTGCTGGAATTTTTGCTATGCCTTGCTTAGTGTTTAATGAACTGAAGCATTTGGGCATGTACGTATAATTGTCTCAATATTTTTTATTGGCAATAATTTAACTCCCAATGTATCTCATTAATAGTTTATGTACATTAGGATCTAATGTTGTTGAGGATGCTGGTGCTGTGACAGAAGATCAAGGAAGCCTCGAGATGCGCACCATAGTTTTAGTTGATGTTGCTAGTTTGCCACCATGTTTCGAATATTTGATGTTGTTGATGTTGCTAGTTTGCCACCGTGTATATGTTGTTGGACATGCAAACATGTATGTGATGTTGTGAATATTTGAGCGAATTATTCTATATTTAATAATTTAATCGAGAATTATTTATTATTTTCTGTTGAAATGTATAAAACTGAAATCTGTGAATGAAAAAGACCGAACATGTTCTACTGGACCAAGTAATATTTCGGGTCTAAAAAGGCTATGGCCCAAACAATAGTGGACGAGAATGTTGTGCATTTATGAAAAACAAGAACAAAAGGCTTAATGAAACGGAATGCAAAATGGCCTAGGCCCAGAAAATAAAAAGGCGGAATTGTAGGGCTTGGTCCATATAGCTGACCAAAATTAATAAGAAAAAAATTATATAAAAAGGCTGAATTGGTGGGCTCGGCCCATCTAAAACATCAAATTGGAACGAGACGATTCTAATTTATGACCTTTTCAATAGTTCGCAATTTTGCCACGTCAGATTGCCACATCGGATCCGACGTGGCCTGGGCAGACAGCCAATGACCAAAACAAAAGGTCATGGGTTCAATGACCTTCTGTTTTGGTCGTAAATGTCTACGACCTTCTCACAGAGAAGGTCGTTAATTTCAGTTTACGATTGCCAGCTTTTGACCTTCTGTTTTCGTCACAAAAAGGTCGCAAATGAAAAATAATGACCTTTCAGTGACCAATAGTCAAGGTCACAAGTTGACATATTTCTTGTAGTGTTCATTCCGGCCCGGGAACAAGAATATCTGGTGCAGCTTCTTTAGGAGGGAGGGCCTCATATTATCTATCTTCTGTAGTTTCTCATTGTTGATGGTGGCGGTTGTCCGTACGATGCAACCTATTTGATTGTTGTAGCATGATCGCGCTTCCTCGGGCGCTATTGGCTCAAAAATGCCGTCGTCCATCTCCGTGACCACCAGTCTAGTAGTCATGAGCTAGTTTGGGCGCCGTGGCAGCTCAGCTAGTCTCGTAGTCAGTGTCGGTGCCGGTCTCAGTCTCATCGCCAGTCTGCATGTCGGTATCAGTCCCCGATGCGATAGGTGGGCCCAGCAACAACATCCGTTGATCGCCAGCTTCCCTCAAAAATTTGCCTGCCGCCAGGTAGACGTCGTTGCAATCAACAGAACCTTGTCCTTCATCGTTGCTAGCCATGTTTCCTATGATTAAATCTAGTCAATTAATTCTAGACCTAATAAAATGAATAATTACATAAAGAAGGCCTATGTTTTGCAGGAACGTTGACTCCTTCCCGGTGCGGCAAATCCCGAGCACTCGATATGTCCTAGTTTGTAGCACAAGTCATGCCAAAATTCATGGAAAATTTCGGCACGACCTTTGCTAAAAAGTGGACAAATTAAGCACCTGAAATTTGCCGGAACGGAAATGAATCAACATTCCGGCAAAACATAGGCCACTCGGCTTCATTCCCTGGAAACAGTGTTCAAATATCCATCTTCGACACCGCAACACATGGCCAAATACACACGAGCAACCACATGTCCAAATATACATGTCCAAATTTCACAAGCTAATTCAAAAACTAAGTGTAGAAGAAAATTCATTTAACTACCAATAGAACAAAATTTAGTTAACTTTAGTGCTCTATAATGATGAAAGGAAAAAAAATCAGTTAACTACTAATTTCATTCATTTAGGTTATTCATTTAACTTCACCTAATTAACCTACTGTACCACTACTACTAGCAGCACCACTAACCTAATTAACCTAGCAAAACCCTACTGCCCTAACTAAAAAACATCTAATTAACATCTACTAGTACCACTACTAACCTAATCTAATTAACATCTACTAGTATCACTATATACTACTAGTAGCACTGCTACAACATTTTCTTCATTTTTTTCTTTTAAAAAACATCTATGAAAACAAAAACCCTAATTAAACCCTACTGCCATAACTAAGTTTTGTTGTAAACCAATTTTTTTGCACTAATCTAATTTTTGCTCTAAAATGCAGAGGAGAGGAGGGGTGGGAGGCTTACAGAGAGTGGAGAGACGGTGGCGGGGAGGTGTTCGGCGACGGAGGTAGGGGCGGGGAGGGCGGACTCGGGCTCGGGCAGCGGCGGTCCTGGGCGGGCTCGGGCGGCGGTGAGGTCAAGGGCGGCGGTGGTGAGGTCGAGGGCGGGCTCGGGCGGCGGTGAGGTCAAGGGCGGCGGTGGTGAGGTCGAGGGCGGCCTCGGGCGGCGGCGGTGAGGCTGAGGGTGGCCTCGGGCGGCGGCGGTGAGGATGAGGGCGGCCTCGGGGGGAGACAGTGAGGTTGCGGGCGTCGACGCCGGCAGGAGACGGCGGCGAAGTGGGGCGACAGTGAATTGGGGCGACGGTGGCGAAGTGGGCGAGGGATTTGGGGGAGAAGTGGTGGCCGGGGGAAGGAAACTGGTGGTTAAGTGAAACATAACGGTAGCGCGTTATTGAAAACACGCTATAGCTAAGTAAACGCGCTACTGCTATGCCTTTCTCCGTTTTCCCTTTTTCATTTATTTTTCTTTACATTTTTTTTCTTTCTCCTTTTTCTATTTCTTTCACTTTCATTTACTTTTCTATTTGTTTTTCATATTATTTTATTTTCATTAGCAGTAGCGCCTTACACCTAAACGCGCTGCTACAACAATATTAGCGGTAGCGCGGTTTATGAAAGACCGCTACTACTATGTGTAGCCTATCGGCTTAGTGGTGGGAATTTAGTAGTAGCGCTTTTACCATGGGACGCGCTACTGCTATATATGTATCTGCAGCGTGGTTATTCAGCGTGCTTTTTTAACAAGCACTACTGCTAAAGTTCAGTGTATAAGGTTTTCCCTAGTGGTGTGATCTCCATCATAGCATCGTTGTCGTCTCGCCAACTATTGCTTCTACGACTAAAGCAATTACATGGCGATTGCATTTCATAGAATAAAGCGACAACCATAAGGCTCCTGCCAGTTGCCGATAATTTTTACAAAACATGATCATCTCATACAACAATTTATATATCATCACGTCTTGACCATATCACATCACAGCAAGCCCTGCAAAAACAAGTTAGACGTCCTCTACTTTGTTGTTGCAAGTTTTACGTGGCTGCTACGGGCTTCTACCAAGAACCGTTCTTACCTACGCATCAAAACCACAATGATTTTTCGTCAAGTGTGCTGTTTTAACCTTCAACAAGGACCGGGCGTAGTCAAACTCGATTCAACTACAGTTGGAGAAACTGACACCCGCTAGCCACCTGTGCGAAGCACGTCGGTAGAACCACTCTCATGAACGCAGTCATGTAATGTCGATCCGGGCCGCTTCATCCAACAATATCGTCGAATCAAAGTAAGACGTTGGTGGTAAGCAGTATGACTATTATCGCCCACAACTCATTGTGTTCTACTCGTGCATATAACATCTACGCATAGACCTGGCTCGGATGCCACCGTTGGGAAACGTAGTATTTCAAAACATTTCCTATGATCACGCAAGATCTATCTAGGAGAAGCATAGCAACGAGCAGGGAGAGTGTGTCCATGTACCCTTGTAGACCGAAAGCGGAAGTGTTTAGTAACGCGGTTGATGTAGTCGAACGTCTTCACAATCCAACCGATCCAAGCACCAAACGTACGGCACCTTCATGTTCAGCACACGTTCAACTCGATGATGTCCCTCGTACTCTTGATCCAGTTGAGGCCGAGGGAGAGTTCCGTCAGCACGACGGCGTGGCGACGGTGATGACGAACTTATCATTGCAGGGCTTCGCCTAAGCACTACGACAATATGACCGAGGTGTGTAACTGTGGAGGGGGGCACCGCACATGGCTAAGAGAAGACTTGATGTGCCTTTCGGGTGCCCCCTCCCATGTATATAAATGGGGGAGGAGAGGTGGCCGGCCCAAGGGGGGCAGGCGCCATGGGGAGTCCAACTAGGATTCCCAATGGGAGTCCAACTAGGATTCCCAATCCTAGTTGGAGTCCCCTTCCTTTCCAAGAGAGGGAGAGGGGGAAGGAGGAAGAGGGAGAGAAGGAAAGAGGGGGCGCCGCCCCCTCCCTAGTCCAATTCGGACTGGCCATGGGGGGGAATGGCCTTCCTTATGGCCCTCCTCTCCTTTCCACTAAGGCCCATGAACTTCCCGGGGGGGGTTCCGGTAACCCCCGGTACTCCGAAACACATCCGAAACATCCCGAACCATTCCGGTGTCCGAATGTAACCTTTCAATATATGAATCTTTACCTCTCGAACATGTTGAGACTCCTCGTCGTGCCCGTAATCTCATCCGGGACTCCGAATAAACTTCGGTCATCAAATCACATAACTCATAATACAAATCGTCATCTAACGTTAAGCGTGTGGAACCTACGGGTTTGAGAACTATGTAGACATGACCGAGACACATCTTCGGTCAATAACCAATAGCGGAACCTGTGTGCTCATATTGGCTCCTACATATTCTACGAGATCTTTATCGGTCAAACCGCATAACAACATACGTTGTTCCCTTTGTCATCGGTATATTACTTGCCCGAGATTAGAATCATCGTATCATCATACCTAGTTCAATATCATTACTGGCAAGTCTCTTTACTCGATCCGTAATACATCATCCCGTAACTAACTCATTAGTCACATTACTTGCAAGGATTATAGTGATGTGCATTACTGAGAGGGCCCAGAGATACCTCTCCGATACTCGGAGTGACAAATCCTAATCTCGATCTATGCCAACTCAACAAACATCATCGGAGACACCTGTAGAGCATCTTTATAATCACCCAGTTACGTTGTGATGTTTGATAGCACACTAAGTGTTCCTCCGGTACTCGGGAGTTGCATAATCTCATAGTCATAGGAACATGTATAAGTCATGAAGAAAGCAATAGGAATAAACTAAACAATCATAGTGCTAAGATAATGGATGGGTCATGTCCATCACATCATTCTCTAATGATGTGATCTTGTTCATCAAATAACAACACATGTCTATGGCTAGGAAACTTAACCATCTTTGATTAATGAGCTAGTCAAGTAGAGGCATACTAGGGACACTCTGTTTGTCTATGTATTCACAATTGTACTAAGTTTCTGGTTAATACAATTCTAGCATGAATAATAAACATTTATCATGATATAAGGAAATATAAGTAACAACTTTATTATTGGCTCTAGGGCTTTTTTTCTTCACATCCCCTAGTTGGGCTAGCTGCAACAATCTAATGATGAGTCGTCATGTCATTCTCCAAGAACTTGAGCCCCACATGAGAGAGCACCTTGAAGCCACTCCTACTGGAGTCATGCTCCTTGAAACCACGAAGTTGTCCTTCTTTAGGATAATTATATTGATCATGTTTATGTAGTAATATATGTTTCCAGGGGAACATATGCCCCCCACGCATAACACATATGTAGTATTCACTTGTGGTATGTATGATTTGGAATGTTGCTCGTCGTCGGTACTACAAAATATAGAAACTTCCTGCTAATGCTGGGAGCTTAATCTGTCATAGATGCAAGATGTCAAACAGAGCCACACATTGGTGTTATGCGTGCTGTCAGCCAATTCATCTTCGTGGACAAGATATAATTTGTCCCAACTGCAATGATGGCTTCGCTCAAGAGATCAGCGAGATAGGAGGCACTTCGAACAACTAAGGTATGTTTGGGCCACGCTCGGATGATCGCCTAGATGGACAATTTGGATTGATGGATGCTATGTCTGCCCTCATGCGCCAGCGGATGGTAGAAATGGGCGGCAATCCAGTGTTTGATCCTAGTGCACCTTGGCAAGTACCACACAAGAAAGGCCGTCCCCGATTGGCCCTAGGCTGATATTCGGAAACAACATGCCTCCTCAGGGGAGTGACAAAAGTGGAGTAAATGTGTTTGTCAGGGGAGGCCGCAGAATCGGTGCTGACTGCCCAAACTTCAGCAGCTTCGATGTCGGTGGCCCCAGCCTCGAAGCTCTGTTCGGGCAGCTGGTAGTGCAGACCGGCAACCGTCAAGGGCCAGTGCCGGCTCCACAGTCCGCAATCGACTCCATGCCGATGGTGAGGATAACCCAAGGCATCTGAGGGATGATCCAGCCTACCCAGTCTGCACGAACATATTTGAAGTCGGCTCGGAGGCGAGGGAGATGCCGTGCAAGCACCTTTACCATGCCAGCTGCATCATCCCCTAGTTGGGCAAGCTGCACCAGTCTAATGATGAGTCGTATTCTCATTCTCCAAGAACTTGAGCCCCTCATGAGGGAGCACCTAGAAGCCACTCCTACTAGAGTCAGGGTCCTTAAAACCACAAAGTTGTCCTTCTTTAGGATAATTATATTGATCATGTTTATGTAGTAATATATGTTTCCAGGGGGACATATGTCCCCCACGCATAACACATACGTAGTATTCAGTTGTGGTATGTATTTTATCAAATGTTGCTCGTCGTCGGTACTGCAAAATATAGAAACGTCCTGCTAATGCTGGGAGCTTAATTTGTCACAGATTCAAGATGTAAAACAGAGCCACACATTAGTGTCATGCGTAACATCGGCCAATTTGTCTTCGTGGACAAGATATAATCTGTCCCAACTGCAATGACGGCTTCGTACAAGATATCAGTGAGAGAGGAGGTGCTTTGAACAACTACAGTATGTTTGGGCCACGCTTCGATGATTGCCTAGATGGAAAGTTTGGCATGATGGATGCTATGTCTGCCCTCATGCGTCGACGGATGGTAGAAATGGGCAGCAATCCTGTGTTTGATCCTAATGCAGCTTGGCAAGTACCACACAAGGAAGGTCGTCCCCGATTGGCCCTAGGCTGATATTCGGCAGCAACAAGCCTGCTCAGGGGAGTGACAACAGCGGAGTAAATGTGCTTGTCAGGGGAGTCCGCACAATCGGCGCTGACTGTCCAAACTTCAGCGGCTTCCTTATCGCTGGCTCCAGCCTCGAAGCTCTGTTCGAGGAGCTGCTACTGCAGACCGGCAACCGTCAAGGCCAGCGCAAGCTCCACAGCCGCAATCGACTCCATGCCGGTGGTGAGGATAACCGAAGGCATCTAAGCATTGATCCAGTCTGCCGAGTCTGCACGGACAGATTTGAAGTCGGCTTGGAGGCGAGGGAGATGTCGTGCAAGCACCTTTAGCATGACAGCTGCATCATCCCCTAGTTGGGCCAGCTGCACCAGTCTAATGATGAGTCGTCATGTCATTCTCCAAGAAATTGAGCCCCTCATGAGGGAGCACCTTGAAGCCACTCCTACTAGAGTCAGGCTCCTTAAAACCACGAAGATGTCCTTCTTTAGGATAATTATATTGATCATGTTTATGTAGTAATATATGTTTCCAGGGGGACATATGCCCCCCACGCATAACACATACGTATCATTCACTTGTGGTATGTATGTTTTCAAATGTTGCTCGTCGTCGGTACGGCAAAATATAGAAACTTCCTGCTAATGCTAGGAGCTTAATCTGTCACAGATTCAAGATGTTAAACAGAGCCACACATTGGTGTTATGCATGCCATCGGCCCATTTGTCTTCGTGGACAATATATAATCTGTCCCAACTACAATGATGGCTTTGTACAAGAGATTAGTGAGAGAGGAGGTGCCTTGAACAACTATGGTATGTTTGGGTCACGCTTCGATGATCGCCTAGATGGACAATTTGGAATGATGGATGCTATATATGCCCTCATGCGTCGACGGATGGTAGAAATGGGCGGCAATCCTGTGTTTGATCCTAATGCAACTTGGCAAGTACCACACAAGGAAGGTTGTTCCCGATTGGCTCTAGGCTGATATGCGGCAGCAACATGCCTGCTTAGGGGAGCGACAATAGCGGAGTAAACGTGCTTATCGGGGGAGGCCGCATGATTGGTGCTGACTGCCCAAACGTCAGCGGCTTCTTGTCGGTGGCCCCAACCTTGAAGCTTTGATCGAGCAGCTGCTACTGCAAACCGGCAACCGTCAAGGGCCAGCACCGGCTCCACAGTCCGCAATCGACTCCATTCCGATGGTGAGGATAACCGAAGGCATCTGAGGGATGATCCAGTCTGCCTGGTTTGCACGAACAGATTTGAAGTTGGCTCGGAGGCGAGGGAGATGCCGTGCAAGCACCTTTACCATGCCAGCTCCATCATCCCCTAGTTGGGCCAGCTGCACCAATCTAATGATGAGTCGTCATGTCATTCTCCAAGAACTTGAGCCCCTCATGAGGCAGCACCTTGAAGCCACTCCTACTGGAGTCAGGCTCCTTGAAACCACGAAGTTGTCCTTCTATAGGATAATTACATTGATCATGTTTATGTAGTAATATATGTTTGCAAGGGGACATATGCACCCCACGCATAACACATACGTAGTATTCACTTGTGGTATGTATGTTTTCAAATGTTGCTCGTCGTCGGTACTACAAAATATAGAAATTTGCTTGTAATGCTGGGAGCCTCATCTATCACAGATTCAAGATGTCAAACAAAGCCACACATTGGTGTTATGCGTGCCGTCGGCCAATTCATCTTCGTGGCAAGATATAATCTATCCCAACTACAATGACAAATTCGTACAAGAGATCAGTGAGATACGAGGAGCTTTGAACAACTACGGTTTGTTTGGGCCATGTTTCGATGATCGCCTAGATGGACAATTTGGAATGATGGATGCTATGTCTGCCCTCATGCATCGACGGATGGTAGAAATGGGCAGGAATCCTGTGTTTGATCCTAATGTAGCTTGGCAAGTACCACACAAGGAAGGTTGTCCCCGATTGGCCCTAGGCTGATAATCGGCAGCAACATGCCCGCTCAGGGGAGAGACAGTAGCGGAGTAAACGTGCTTATCGGGGTAGGCCGCATGATCGGTGCTGACTGCCCAAATTTCAGCGGTTTCCTTGTCGGTGACCCCAGCCTCGAAGCTCTGTTCAAGCAGCTGCTACTGCAGACCGGCAACCGTCATGGGCCAGCGCCAGCTCCACAGTTCACAATCGACTCCATGCCGATGGTGAGGATAACCGTAGGCATCTGAGCGATGATCCAGTCTGCCCAGTCTACACGGACAGATTTGAAGTCGGCTCGGACGCGAGGGAGATGTCGTGCAAGCACCTTTACCATGCCAGCTGCATCATCCCCTAGTTGGGCCAGCTGCACCAATCTAATGATGAGTCGTCATGTCATTCTCCAAGAACTTGATCCCCTCATGAGGGAGCACCTTGAAGCCACTCCTACTGGAGTCAGGCTCCTTGAAACGATGAAGTTGTCCTTCTATAGAATAATTACATTGATCATGTTTATGTAGTAATATATGTTTCCAAGGGGACATATGCCCCCCACGCATAACACATCCGTAGTATTCACTTGTGGTATGTATGTTTTCAAATGTTGCTCGTCGTCGGTACTACAAAATATAGAAACTTGCGGCTAATGCTGGGAGCTTCATTTGTCACAGATTCAAGATGTCAAACAAAGCCACACATTGGTGTTATGCGTGCCGTCGGCCAATTCATCTTCGTGGACAAGATATAATCTATCCCAACTACAATGACTGCTTCGTACAAGAGATCAGTGACATAGGAGGAGCTTTGAACAACTATGGTTTGTTTGGGCCACGCTTCAGTGATCGCCTAGATGGACAATTTGGATTGACGGATGCTATGTCTACCCTCATGCGTCGACGGATGGCAGAAATGGGCAGCAATCATGTGTTTGATCCTAATGCAGCTTGGCAAGTACCACACAAGGAAGGCCATCCCCGATTGGCCCTAGGCTGATATGCGGTAGCAACATGCCTACTCAGGGGAGTGACAACAGCGTAGTAAACGGGCTTGTCAGGGGAGGCCGCAGAATCGACGCTGACTGCCCAAACTTCAGCGGCTTCCTTGTCGGTGGCCCCAGCCTCGAAGCTCTTTCGAGCAGCTGCTACTGCAGACTGGCAACCGTCAAGGGCTAGCGCCGGCTCCACAGTCCGCAATCGACTCCATGCCGATGGTGAGGATAACCAAAGGCATCTGAGGGTTGATCCAGTCTTCCTCGTTTGCACGGACAGATTTGAAGTCGGCTCGGAGGCAAGGGAGATGTCATGCAAGCACCTTTACCCTGCCAGCTGCATCATCCCCTAGTTGGGCCAGCTGCACCAGCCTAATGATGAGTCGCCATGTCACTCTCCAAGAACATGAGCCCCTCCCGAGGGAGCACCTTAAAGCCACTCCTACTAGAGTCGGGCTCCTTAAAACCACAAAGTTGTCCTTCTTTAGGATACTTATATTGATCATGTTTATGTAGTAATATATGTTTCCAGGGGGACATATGCCCGCCACGCATAACACATACATAGTATTCAATTGTGGTATGTATTTTATCAAATGTTGTTCGTCATCGGTACTGCAAAATATAGAATCTTTCTGCTAATGCTGGGAGCTTAATCTGTCACAGATTCAAGATGTCAAACAGAGCCACACATTGGTGTTATGCGTGCCGTCGACCAATTTGTCTTCGTGGAAAAGATATAATCTGTCCCAACTGCAATGATGGGTTCGTACAAGAGATCAGTGAGAGAGGAGGTGCTTTGAACAACTACGGTATGTTTGGGCCACGCTTCGATGATCACCTAGATGGACAATTTGGAATGATGGATGTTATGTTTGCCCTCATGCGTCGACGGATGGTAGAAATGGGCAGCAATCATGTATTTGATCCTAATGCGGCTTGGCAAGTACCACACAAGGAAGGCTGTCCCCGATTGGCCCTAGGCTGATAATCGGCAGCAACATGCCCGCTCAGGGGAGCGACAATAGCGGAGTAAACGTGCTTATCGGGGTAGGCCACATGATCGGTGCTGACTGCCCAAATTTCAGCGGTTTCCTTGTCGGTGTCCCCAGCCTCGAAGCTCTGTTCAAGCAGCTGGTACTGCAGACCGGCAACCGTCATGGGCCAGCGCCAGCTCCACAGTTTGCAATCGACTCCATGCCGGTGGTGAGGATAACCGAAGGCATCTGAGCGATTATCCAGTCTGCCCAGTCTGCACGGACAGATTTGATGTCGGCTCGGAGGCGAGGGAGATGTCGTGCAAGCACCTTTACCATGCCAGCTGCATCATCCCCTAGTTGGGCCAGCTGCACCAATCTAATGATGAGTCGTCATGTCATTCTCCAAGAACTTGATCCCCTCGTGAGGGATATCCTTAAAGCCACTCCTACTAGAGTCAGGCTCCTTGAAACCACGAAGTTGTCCTTCTTTAGGATAGTTATATAGATCATGTTTATGTAGTAATATATGTTTCCAAGGGGACATATGCCCCCACGCATAACACATATGTAGTATTCACTTGTGGTATGTATTTTATCAAATGTTGTTCGTCGTCGGTACTGCAAAATATAGAATCTTTCTGCTAATGCTGGGAGCTTAATCTGTCACAGATTCAAGATGTCAAACAGAGCCGCACATTGGTGTTATGCGTGCCGTCGGCCAATTTGTCTTCGTGGACAAGATATAATCTGTCCCAACTGCAATGATGGCTCTGTACAAGAGATCAGTGAGAGAGGAGGTGCTTTGAACAACTACGGTATGTTTGGGCCACGCTTCGATGATCGCCTAGATGGACAATTTGGAATGATGGATGCTATGTCAACCCTCATGCATCGACGGATGGTAGAAATGGGCAGCAATCCTGTGTTTAATCCTAATGCGGCTTGGCAAGTACCACACAAGGAAGGCATCTGAGGGATGATCCAGTCTGCCTGGTTTGCACGGACAGATTTGAAGTTGGCTCGGAGGCAAGGGAGATGCCGTGCAAGCACCTTTGCCATGCCAGCTGCATCATCCCCTAATTGGGCTAGCTGCACCAATCTAATGATGAGTCGTCATGTCATTCTCTAAGACCTTGAGCCCCTCATGAGGGATCACCTTAAAGCCACTCCTACTAGAGTCAGGCTCCTTGAAACCACGAAGTTGTCCTTCTTTAGGATAGTTATATTGATCATGTTTATGTAGTAATATATGTTTCCAAGGGGACATATGCCCCCCACGCATAACACATATGTAGTATTCACTTGTGGTATGTATGTTTTCAAATGTTGCTCGTCGTCGGTATTACAAAATATAGAAACTTCCTCCTAATGCTGGGAGCTTAATCTCTCACAGATTCAAGATGTCAAACAGAGCCACACATTGGCGTTATGCGGGCCATCGGCCAATTCGTCTTCGTGGACAAGATATAATCTGTTCCAGCTGCAATGATGGCTTCGTACAAGAGATGAATGAGATAGGAGGCGCTTTGAACAACTACGATATGTTTGGGCCATGCTTCGATGATCGCCTAGATGGACAATTTGGAATGATGGATGCTATGTCTGCCCTCATGCGTCGACGGATGGTAGAAATGAGCAGCAATCCTGTGTTTGATCCTAATGCAGCTTGGCAAGTACCACACAAGGAAGGTCATCCCCGATTGGCCCTAGGCTATTATTCGAAAGAAACATGTCTGCTCAGGGGAGTGACAACAGCGGAGTAAACGTGCTTGTCAAAGGAGGCCGCAGAATCGATGCTGACTGCACAAACTTCAGTGGCTTCCTTGTCGGTGGCTGCAGCCTCCAAGCTCTGTTCGAGCAGCGGCTATTGCAGACCGGCAACCGTCAAGGGCCAGTGCCAGCTCCACAGTCTGCAATCCACTCCATGCCGGTGGTGAGGATAACCCTTAGGCATCTGAGCGATGATCCAGTCTGCTCACTCTGGACGGACAGATCTGAAGTCGGCTTGTCGGCGAGGGAGATGCCGTGCAAGCACCTTTACCATGCCAGCTGCATCATCCCTAGTTGAGCTAGCGGCACCAATGTAATGATGAGTCGTCATGTCGTTCTCCAAGACCTTGAGTCCCTCAGGAGGGAGCACCTTGAAGCCACTCCTACTGGAGTCAGGCTCCTTGAAACCACAAAGTTGTCCTTCTTTAAGACAATTATATTGATCATGTTTATGTAGTGATATATGTTTCCAAGGGGACATATGCCCCCCACACATAACACATATGTAGTATTCACTTGTGGTATGTATGTTTTCAAATGTTGCTCGTCGTCGGTACTTCAAAATATAGAAACTTCCTGCTAATGCTGGGAGCTTAACCCATCGCAGATTCAAGATGTCAAACAGAGCGAGACATTGGTGTTATGCGTGCCGTCGGCCAATTCATCTTCATGGACAAGATATAATCAGTCTCAACTACAATGATGGCTTCGTACAAGAGATCAGTGAGATAGGAGGTGCTTTGAACAACTATGGTATGTTTGGGCCACGCTTCGATGATCTCCTAGATGGACAATTTGGAATGATGGATGCTATGTCTGCCCTCATGCGTCGACGGATGGTAGAAATGGGCAGCTATCCTGTGTTTGATCCTAATGTAGCTTGGCAAGTACCACACAAGGAAGGCCGTCCCCAATTGGCCCTAGGCTGATATTCGGCAGCAACATGCCTTATCAAGGGAGCGACAACAGCGGAGTAAACGTGCTTATCGGGGGAGGCCGCATGATCGGTGCTGACTTCCCAAACTTCAGCGGCTTCCTTGTCGGTGCCCCAGCCTCGAAGCTCTGTTCGAGCAGTTGCTACTCTAGACCGGCAACCGTCAAGGGCCAGCGCCGGCTCCACAGTCCGCAATCGACTACATGCTGGTGGTGAGGATAACCCGCAGGCATCTGAGCGATGATCCAGTTTTCCCAGTCTGCACACACAGATTTGAAGTCGGCTCGGAGGCGAGGGAGATGCCGTGCAAGCACCTTTGCCATGCCAGCTGCATCATCCCCTAGTTGGTCCAGCTGCACCAATCTAATGATGAGTCATCATGTCATTCTCCAAGAACTTGAGCCCCTCATGAGGGAGCACCTTGAAGCCACACCATCTGGAGTCAGGCTCCTTGAAACCACGAAGTTGTCCTTCTATAGGATAATTACATTGATCATGTTTGTGTAGTAATATATATTTCCAAGGGGACACATGCCCCTCACACATAACACATACGTAGTATTTACTTGTGGTATGTATGTTTTCAAATGTTGCTCATCGTCGGTACTACAAAATATAGAAACTTGCTGCTAATGCTGGGAGCTTAATCTGTCACAGATTCAAGATGTCAAACAAAGCCGCACATTGGTGTTATGCGTGCCGTCGGCCAATTCATCTTCGTGGACAAGATATAATCTGTCCCAACTGCAATGATGGCTTCGTACAGGAGATCGGTGAGATAGGAGGCGCTTTGAACAACTATGGTATGTTTGAGCCATGCTACGATGATCGCCTAGACGGACAATTTGGATTGATGGATGCTATGTCTGCCCTCATGCGTCGACGGATGGCAGAAATGGGCAGCAATCATGTGTTTGATCCTGATGCAGCTAGGCAAGTACTCCCTCCGTCCGGAAATACTTGTCATCAAAATAGATAAAAGGAGGTGTATCTAGACGTATTTTAGTTCTAGATACATCCCTTTTTATCCATTTTGATGACAAGTATTATCGAACGGAGGGAGTACCACACAAGGAAGGTTGTTCCCGTTTGGCCCCAGGCTGATATTCGGAAGCAACATGCTTGCTCAATGGAGCGACAATAGCGGAGTAAACATGCTTGTCAGGGGAGGCTGCAGAATCGGTGCTGACTGCCCAAACTTCAGCGGCTTCCTTGTCGGTGGCCCCAGCCTCGAAGCTCTGTTCGAGTAGCTGCTACTGCAGACTGGAACCGTCAATGGCCAACGCTGGCTCCACAGTCCGCAATCATGAGGATAACCCGCAGGCATCTGAGCTATGATCCAGTCTGCCCAGTCTGCACGGACATATTTGAAGTCGGCTCGGAGGCGAGGGAGATGTCGTGCAAGCACCTTTACCATGACAGCTGCATCATCCCCTAGTTGGGCCAGCTGCACCAATCTAATGATGATTCCTCATGTCATTCTCCAACAACTTGAGCCCCTCGTGAGAGAGCAACTTGAAGCCACTCCTACTAGAGCCAGGCTCCTTAAAACCACGAAGTTGTCCTTCCATAGGATAATTACATTGATCATCTTTATGTACTAATATATGTTTCCAAGGGGACATATGCCCCCCACGCATAACACATACGTAGTATTCACTTGCGGTATGTATGTTTTCAAGTGTTGCTCGTCGCCGGTACTACAAAATATAGAAACTTGCTGCTAATGCTGGGAGCTTAATCTGTCATAGATTCAAGATGTCAAACATAGCCACCCATTGGTGTTATGCGTGCCGTCGGCCAATTTTTCTTCGTGGACAAGATACAATCTATCCCAACTGCAATGACCGCTTCGTACAAGAGATCTGTGAGATAGGAGGTGCTTTGAACAACTACGGTTTGTTTGGGCCACGCTTCGGTGATCGCCTAGAAGGACAATTTGGAATGATGGATGCTATGTCTGCCCTCATGCGTCGACGGATGGTAGAAATGGGCAGCAATCATGTGTTTGATCCTAATGCAGATTGGCAAGTACCACACAAGGAAGGCTGTCCCCGATTGACCCTAGGCTGATAATCGACAGCAACATGCCTGCTCAAGGGAGCGACAATAGCGGAGTAGACGTGCTTGTTAGGGGAGGCCGCATGATCGGTGTTGACTGCCCAAACTTCAGCGGTTTCCTTGTCGGTGGCCCCAGCCTCGAAGCTTTGTTCGAGCAGCTGCTACTGCAGATCGGCAACCGTCAAGGGCCAGCGCCGGCTCCACAGTCCACAATCGACTCCATGCCGGTGGTGAGGATAACCTGCAGGCATTTGAGCGATGATTCAGTCTTCCCAATCTGCACAGACTGATTTGAAGTCGGCTCGGAGGCGAGGGAGATGTCGTGCAAGCACCTTTACCATGCCAGCTGCATCATCCCCTAGTTAGGCCAGTTGCACCAATGTAATGATAAGTTGTCATGTCATTCTCCAAGAACTTGAGTCCGTCATGAGGGAGCACCTTGAAGCCACTCCTACTGGAGTCAGGCTCCTTGAAACCACGAAGTTGTCCTTCTTTAGGATAATTATATTGATCATGTTTATGTAGTAATATATGTTTCCAGGGGGACATATGCCCCCCCCCCACACACACACAAGGAACAACTTGTCCTGATATTTCCAAATTTGAATCTACTACTAACTCTTGCAAATGCATGTCTCCAATGATATAAATCTAATAAAAAGTACATTAGAAGTCTATTAAAATTGGAAACACTAACTAGTTTAATTCATCTCTCCACATGTTCAATAAGGATATATCATTAAGTTTGTTATGTGTCGAGAAATAAAAGTATTTATATTGAAGAGACTATAGAGAAATAGAGTATTTATAGTGAAGTATTTATACCATTTGCATGTAGAAATTTGAAATCCAAGCATATAACTCATTGCAAAGGTTGTATTTTGATAACATATTACATTTTTATGGACTAAGAAAATTGTACATTGTACTGTTGTTCCTCTCCCACCTTTCCTTTAAGTGTGCAATAAGCATGAAAAAAATAATGC
>NC_057810.1:720580028-720607101 GCF_018294505.1 Triticum aestivum | reverse complement strand
CCAGGGGTACAATGGTAATCCGGCTCGATGCGGGTCCTGGCCGTCAGTGTCTGTAGTCGCCAGCTTCTCCGTCGGTCGCTGGGGCCCGCCCACTGGTGGGTCCCGCAGGCTGCCGGCCTCTTGGCCGATAGGATGGGCCACTGTCCGGGAGTCTTGTCGGCTGTTGGTTACTATAGCCTTACTCTTGGTGACGTTGGCTTTGTCGGGGTAAGCATGGCTATAGTTTTCGGTGTCAAAACCGGCGGATCTCGGGTAGGGGGTCCCGAACTGTGCGTCTAAGGCTAATGGTAACAGGAGACTGGGGACACGATGTTTTACCCCAGGTTCAGGCCCTCTCGATGGAGGTAATACCCTACTTCCTGCTTGATTGATCTTGATGATATGAGTATTACAAGAGTTGATCTAACACGAGATCATATTGTCTAAACCCTAGAAGCTAGCCTATGGTATGATTGTTCTTCTTGTCCTACGGACTAAACCCTCCGGTTTATATAGACACCGGAGGGGGCTAGGGTTACACAGAGTCAGTTACAGAGAAGGAGATCTATCATCCGAATCGCCAAGCTTGCCTTCCACGCAAAGGAGAGTCCCATCTGGACACGGGATGAAGTCTTCAATCTTGTATCTTCATAGTCCAATAGTCCGACCAAAGTATGCAATCCGGCTTTCCGGACACCCCCTTATCCAGGACTCCCTCGGTAGCCCCTGAACCAGGCTTCAATGATGATGAGTCCGGCGTGCAGATTGTCTTTGGCATTGCAAGGCGGGTTCCATCTCCGAATACTTCAAGGTAAATTTTGAACACTTAAATCGGGTCCGGCTCTGAAGACAAATTTCACATACCACCATAGAGAGAACAATAATCCACAAATCTAATCCGCTTACAACTCTTCGTAGCGTGATATCACTCCATGGCCCGGCCTTTATTCGAACCATTTTTTTAACCAGCTACCGCACACATTACGAGGCAGTTTCTTTGGCACGTCTTGTCGAAGCAGAGATCGTGTCCCTCTTATCGTGGGATCCTCATAAATACGGGTATGGGTAATCCAACCACGCCTGTTGGCATGACTCCGCGTTTTTAGGCAAGTCCCGAACGGTTACGCTGGGGACGCTTGATATTCTCCCCCTTTATAGAGGGGCCAAGGCCTATCCCTTTCTTACCACGGTTGCGCCTTTCCGCCTCTCGAGTTCCAACACCCGAAGCTCAAGCTTAGGTACTTCGGATCTTCAATCATGTCCAGATCCAACCTTCAAGGTCGGTGGATGGCCTCTTCTGTCACAGAGGAGGACATTGCGAAGCTCAGGGAGGCCAGATATTTGACCGCCGATGTCAAGCATAGGCTTCCCACCCCTGAGCAGATCATCCCCACTCCCGAACCCAACGAGAGTGTCATATTTGTTTCTCACTTCCTCCGAGTCTTGGGTTTGACTCTTGATCCCTTTGTGAGAGGGCTCATGTTCTACTACGGGCTAGATTTTCACGATCTAGCTCTGGATTCCATCCTCCACATCTCGTCGTTTATTGTCGTGTGTGAAGCCTTCCTCCACATCACCCCACACTTCGGCCTATTTCTCAAGACCTTCAATGTGAAGCCGAAGGTGATTGAGGGGCGACACGCGGAGTGCGGAGGCTCCAAAATAAACAAAAACGCCAATGTTCCATGGCCAGAAGGTTCCTTTCCGGAGGTGTCTGATCTGTGGCAACGGAGGTGGTTCTACGTCACAGCTCCCCGAGGCACAACGTGGGCGGCTGCCCCTGCCTTCCGCTTGGGTCCTCCGCCTCAAGTGGCATCGTGGGCCAATGTGGGACTAGACTGGGGGCCCGCTAATGACATACCGACATTGCATTGCCGTATTCGGGAGCTTCTTGAGAGGGATATTGATCTTGTCAGAATCATTCAGGTAATGCTGGTTCGGCGGATCCTGCCGTACAAGCGTCGGCCTCTCCGGATGTGGGAATTCAATCCGGAAGGTCTGCGAACCGTTCAGCACTTCTTCAGCATGACGCTCGAAGGGATGTATAAGTTATTCTTTGGACCACAAGTAAGGTGTCCGGACACCACCGAGGATGCGGGCCTGAGCTGCCACCGCCCAAGTACCCAAGTAAGTAACCCTGTGACCGAACACTTTGCTTATGCTTAATACAATATTATTCTGAAAACTTGTCCGCGGCAAGGATTGGCTCAACAAGGCGGAGAGGATCAGGTGTCCGGCCCCAGTTCCCGAAGGCTCGCCTAGTCCTGCAATAGCCAGGCTGCTCGGATGCGCATTAAGCCAAGTGCCCTCGAGGAAAGGGGAAGAGAAGAATAGAGAAGACGAACTCCACACATTGCACATCCAAACCGGGGGAATTACTGTCTCCATGAAGGAGGATAATCGGGGAGGTTTTTCCGAAGTTCCCTCCCCTCGTGGGAAGAAAAGGGCTGCCTCCGAAGATTTGGAGACGGAGGTGCCTAAGCAAGGGAAGAAAGCTTCACCAGGGGGCCTTGCCTCGAAGGGCGTCCTTGCCGCATCGTGCCTGAAAACGGGCTAGCCCTCCACCAAGCTGTAAGTTAGTAATCAAGAAGCTATTGCTTTTTCCTCTGAGAATAGTAACCAGGATCTATTTTTTGCAGTCCGGCTAGTAGCTCGTCTCAACAGGGTTCGTCTTCGGGGGATCTTCTTCCGGAGATGATGGAGAGTGAAACCCCACTTGCCTCTCCGCCCCCTGGGGTAGGCGACCCTGAGGTGTCATCACGGAGGAGTCCAGATCTGATCGGGCCGGAAGCTAACACTTCAGCCGCCCTGAGCCCGGCACGTTCGGTTCCCTTGGAGGGCAATGAGAAGGGTCCGGAACAGTCCGGTGCCCAGCCGAACACGCTGACGGGCCTCCTGGAGCAAGCTGCTCTCTCAGAGGGTCACCGTACGCTAATGGGTACGGTGTTGGAGAAGATTTCATCCACCACAAGCGGGTTAAATGAAGCTTTTGGAAGTTTGCTCAAAGGCTTCGAGGTACATGATAAAATACATAATTTTTTATTGTTCCGCATGCGCTAGATGTGCTCCGTATAGATAGTAGCCCCTAAGACTCTGGTTGCCAGCCCTAGACGGCAAACAGAGGATCACACTCTCAGGTAATAATCGTACTGCATTCATGCGTAGGTGGCTAAGGGTCTGGCGATAGACTGGAACTCTGAATTCGCCGAACTGAGGCGACAGATTGATGTGGTTGATACCGACATCATGCTTGTAAACAAGCGGCTGGATGAGTCACAGAGTATGCGCTCATTTTTTCCTCATTTTGTTTTAGGAAATAAGAAGAGGATTGTAAGATTAATATGGTATGATGTGACTGTAGGCGGAGCTGCTGCCATTAAGGCCCTGAGAGCGGAACTGGCACTAGCCAAGGAACAAGCCCGGGCTAGCAATGCGGCTGCCCTAAAGGTGGCCGAAGACTGGAGAGCCGAACAGGCTTCTCATCACCGAAGCGAAGAAAAGATAGCCGAGATGGCTGTGGAGCTGAGGGACGCTGCCGACCGGTATGAGCTCCTCGAGAAGGAGAATCAGGCAAAGGCGGCTGACCTGAAGAAGGCGCTGGATTTGGCTAAGGAGACGCGCTCTGAAATTAGAGACGTGCAGGAGGAACTTCGACAAGCCGGAGATATCGCGGCTGGGAACCCCTATTTGTTGCAGATGAAGTTCTTAGATCCAAAGTATGCTCCGTTGGATCATCTTTGGAGCGTTCCAGATGAGTATGCAGACTTGGCGAAAAGTGCAGCTGATGAGACCAAGTTATTCAAGGATCATAAAGATAACGAAATAGAAAGGCTATTCTGGTCGCAATTTAGCGCTCCAACGTGCTCATTGCCATTGACTGAGAAGATGACCGCTATAGCCGAGCTCCATAGGTTGTCCGGTCTTGCCATGAGGTCTGTAATAGACCACCTATGGACAAAGGGACCAAGGCCGGACAATTACTTTGGTTTAGTGCAACAACTATTTGGCGCCAGATTGCAAATTGATGCCGTGAAGAGGTCGGCGTGTATAGAGGGTGCGCGGATGGCTCTTGCCCGTGTTAAGACATACTGGGCAGGTATGGAGGCCACCAGCATTGCAACCCAGGGTCCGGCAGGAGGTCAAGACCCAGCCGAGCACTATTTTGAGCAGGTCGTAGAAGGTGCCCGTAGAATAGAGGCTCAGTGCTCGAATAATGTCATGTTCGAGTGACAAATCGATTAATTGTAGACAATTATATGTGAAATATAGAGGCTGTGTTTATACTTTTGCCTGAAAGTGTTGTAATGCCTCCTGTGCGGCTGTTTATGTATGCATATAACTTGAAAGTTAGCAGTCGTTGGATTTAGCCCCCACGCATATAATGCGGGGGTGTTCGAAAAATATATGCGTAATCACACTTGATCCAACGTCTTGGTCCATTAAGGAGATGATCGCACGTCGAACCAGGCAACCGGACTATATAGCTGTAACACTTTCACTTAGCCATAGGAGTTTAATGGTGGGGCTACTATGTAGCCCCTAGTACTTCCGCGTGCATCCGGATAGGGGCACGTATGTACGTGACCGGGAAATGGTCCTTCGTTAATGCGGAGGAATCCTATAGATTCCAGTGAGTCCTCGAGTGGTTGACTAGTCTCTCGCTGTATCATGATAGTCAGTTTTCGGCTTTTCTCTACTAAGGTGCTCATCCGGAATAACCAGGGCATAATCGCAGTAGTTCTCCTTTGGCCGCCTTAGCCGATAGAACAGAACGTAAGGCAACAAACCCAGGAGCTGGGCAAACCCAACATTTGACCAAAGACATGATTCGGAGTTGATGCATATAAGGCCAAACTCGTGACACCGAACACTCCCGAAGGTGTTCGGACTTTATAACATATACTGGTCTGAGCAACGCCCTTGATTATGAACCCTATATTTCCAGGTACGTGCATTGTTCTGTCGCGGCGAAATGCCTATAATGCCAGTATCCGTTGTGGGTGTGTTGAATACCCACGGGATTGCAAGCAACAAAAGACACATGGGCTTAATCTAAAGAGAAACTTGTGAGCGGGGCCCTACTGCACGTCTGCGGCTTTGTCTCCATTGTGCCGTATCCTGGAAGGGTGTCGCATGAATAGTGTCAAAAACGAAAAATCATAAAAAAGAGTAAGCGTGCGAGAAGTTGGTTATCCTCGATGGATGTTAGAAATACGAGATACTTGCCTATTAATAAGGCAAGCTGATTTGTGGGCTTTATTACATGTTTGCAGCCCCTGGTATCATTTATGGGGATATATGTATAGCACCCAGCTCAGGTTTATCCGGGCTGTTGTTGACGATGGTGCACTAGACTTGTCTAACCGTGTCCGTGGTCTTGACGACCGATCATGCGTTCTGGTGGGAGAGGCCGCTTAATGTCCAGCTACAAGAGCCGCCACATACTGTTTTGTGTTTCCGCTAACGGTTATGATGCCACGTGGACCGGGCATCTTAAGTTTTAGGCAAGCGTAGTTCGGTACTGCGTTAAAGCGAGCGAAGGCCGTTCTTCCGAGTAATGCATGATAACCGCTACTGAATGGAGCGATGTCGAAGAGTAGTTCCACGCTTCTGAAGTTGTCGGGAGAACCGAATGTCACCTCTAATACGAGGGAGCCCCAGCAGTGGGCTTCAACGCCTGGTATCACTCCATTAAAGGTGGTGTTACTTTGGCTTATTCTGGATGGGTCTACCCCCATCTTGCGGACGGTGTCCTGATATATCAGATTAAGACTACTGTCGCCGTCCATTAGGACTCGAGTGAGATGGTATCCATCAATTATTGGGTCAAGCACCAAGGCAGCCGAACCTCCGTGCCGGATACTGGTCGGGTGGTCCTTGTGATCAAAAGTGATCGGGCAGGCCGCCCAGGGGTTGAATTTGGGGTCCACGAACTCTGTGTGAGTTGCGTGGACCATGTTTACTGTTTTGACTTCTAGTGGGAAGTTTTTCCGTCCCCCGTGTTCGGCTAGCGAGGCTCATCCTCATCTTCTCTTGGCGTTTCCCTTCCTTTGTGTTCGGCCTTTAACTTGTCGGCCTGCTTGAAGACCCAACATTCTCTGTGAGTATGATTTGCAGGTTTTTCGAGGGTGCCATGGATTTGGCACAATCTGTCCAGGACTTTATTCAGGCCGGACGGTCCCTCTTTGCTACCCTTAAATGGCTTCTTTTCTTGACCGGGTCGAGAGCCCCTGAATCCGGCGTTGACCGCCGTGTTATCTGGACTATCGCATTGTTCCGACGCTTGTGCTTAGTGCGCCGTGGCTTCCCGTTGCCATATCGAATTTCGGATGTGCCTGGGTCACTGGTGCCTCTACGGGCTAACCAGCTGTCTTCGCTCGCACAAAAGCGGGTCATAAGGCTTGTTAAGGCCGCCATCGTCCTTGGATTTTCTATGCCGAGGTGTCTGGCAAGCCACTCGCCCCGGATACTATGTTTGAAGGCTGCTAAGGTTTCGGCATCCGGACAGTCAACAATTTGATTCTTCTTAGTGAGAAATCTATTCCAAAGCTTATGGGCTGACTCTCCGGGCTATTGTATTATGTGTCTTAAATCGTTTGCATCCGGAGATCAGACATAGGTCCCTTGAAAATTGGCCCTGAAAGCATCCTCAAGTTCCTCCCAACTTCCAATTGAGTTTTCGGGTAGGCTTTTCAGCCAATGCCGAGCTGCTCCTTTCAACTTGAGGGGAAGGTATTTGATGGCGTGGAGGTCGTCCCCACAAGCCATGTGTATGTGAAGGATAAAATCCTCAATCCAGACCCCAGGGTCTGTCGTTCCGTCGTATGCCTCTATGTTCACGGGTTTGAATCCCTGTGGAAATTCATGATCCAGCACCTCATCGGTGAAGCACAGGGGGTGCACAGCCCTCTGTATCTGGACATGTCGCGGCATGCTGTCAGCTATTGTTGCGTCTGGCGTTGATTCCAAACTGGTATTCGATCAGTGTGATCATTGTGGTGACCATAATCCCGTGTCGGAGCATGTCCTCTGGATCCGTAGATGGACCTGGCTGCACCGGCCTTTTTGCCCAGGAGCTCACGTGAATCGTGTGCGGTATCAGTGGCTGCTCTGTCGCGGCCAGGAAGTGGTTGGTCCGGCCGAATGGCCGTATTGTTCTTTGGCGGAATGGGCGCTGCGGCCTCGTCGTCAAATTCGGGCAGCAGCTTGTGTTTTGGGTAGCTCTTTGTGTGGCGATCGTCGCCACATTTTCCTTCAGTGTGTAGCACCTTATTCCATCTTCGGTTGAGCGTATCCTGCGCGGCTTTATGCCGTTGCTTCTGCTTTTTTAGGCTCCTTGCCGTGGCCATAAGCCTTCTGCAGAGGTTATCTTGTTCCAAACATTTTTTCGGGATGATGAATGCATCGTCGACCGGACTGTCCTTCTCTCCGTAGGCAGTTTGATGAGTTCGTCCCTTGGGATCGCTGTGATCGGGCATTTGTTCGGCGTGGCCTAGCTCTTCTTGCTCCATTGCTGGGTTCATATTGTTGCCTTCGGAGTCAACCGGAGTGTCATTTTTCCTTGCACTGTTATCGCTATTTTTACTATGACTGGACTTAAAGCGGCGCCTGCGCTGTTGTTTTTGTTTTTGTCCGGGGGGTTTATCCTCCGTTCTGTCCTTTTTGTCGCCGTTGTCTTCCTTAGGCGTGTCCACCATGTAGATGTCATATTATGAAGTGGTGGTCCAGCGCCCCATGGGCAGTGGTTCCAGATCGTCCCCTGCGTCGACGTCCATACCATCGACGTCGTCGGAGTCGAAATCAGGCATGTATGTTAGGTCATTGACAATGGCTATGAAGTGGGTGGTGGGTGGGAGGCGATTTTCTTCGTCGTCCGTGTCCCACTCGGGCCGGACATAGTTCGGCCAAGAGTCTTCTGACAAAGAGAGAGACTTTAATGAATTAAGCGCCTCTCCCAAGGGGGAGTGCTGAAAGATATCCGTGGCAGTGAACTCCATTACTGGAGCCCAGTCGGACTCGATGGGTCTTGGCGCGCGCAGTTCGGAACCCACATCCGGACACAAGTCCGGGGGTCCGATAACGCAGATTTCCTTAATGGCGGAGTCTGTGTTCGGCTCTACCACCGAAGAGTATGCGGCCTCCATGGCGGGGTCCATCCACCCGTCCTCGGACAACGCGAACTGCCCCGGATTTAGGCCCGGAGCTGTAGGAGGGGCGATATCCCGAATATTGTCCGACAGCAGATTTAAGTCAGGCTCGTCGTGACTGTTCGGCGCTCTTGATGTAGGCCTGAATCTGTCAAAGATCAAGTCCCCGCAGATATTGGCCGTGTAATTCAAGTTCCCAAACTTGACATGATGGCCAAGGGCGTAGCTGTCGATCTGCTCTAGATGACCAAGTGAATTGGCCCATAGTGCAAAGTCGCCGAACACGAAGATCTGTCCGGGGAGAAAAGTCTTGCCCTGGATTGCGTGTTTGAAGGTTGTGGGAGCCATCGAGCCTTACAGCGACGACACAGAGGAACTCTCAATGAAAGCACCAATGTCGGTGTCAAAACCGGCGGGTAGGGTGTCCCGAACTGTGCATCTAAGGCTAATGGTAACAGGAGACTGGGGACACGATGTTTTACCAAGGTTCAGGCCCTCTCGATGGAGGTAATACCCTACTTCCTGCTTGATTGATCTTGATGATATGAGTATTACAGAGAGTTGATCTACCATGAGATCGTAGAGGCTAAACCCTAGAAACTAGCCTATGGTATGATTGTTCTTCTTGTCCTGCGGACTAAACCCTCTGGTTTATATAGACATCGGAGGGGGCTAGGGCTACACAGAGTCGGTTACAGAGAAGGAGATCTATCATCCGAATCGCCAAGCTTTCCTTCCACGCAAAGGAGAGTCCCATCCGGACACGGGACGAAGTCTTCAATCTTGTATCTTCATAGTCCAATAGTCCGTCCAAAGTATACAGTCCGGCTGTCCGGACACCCCCTTATCCAGGACTCCCTCAATAGTGCGCCGCTTGGCGGACTTCCATTGTAGCCTTACCCTGTCTTATCTGCATAATGGTGCACAAACTTCCAAGGCGGGGGTGTGCCGACTGTTGGGAGCCGGCTTCCCCCCCAGGCCGACTGCGAAGCTTGGCCGTCTTCTGATATCTCTCTGGCCAGTGGGGCCCGCCGCCTGCGGGCCGTACTGACGGCCTGTTGTGGGTGATGTCATGGTCAAAATGGCAACAGTGTCGCGCCAGACGGGGAGTGGCCACTCCGTACGGTGCACTGTGGCCATGCTTGCTCCGGGATTTGGGGGTGGCAGGCTTCACTGTAGCCACGCCCCGTCTTATCGCCGTTATGTGGGCGTAAACTTAGAGGGTGTGAGCTGGGCCGCCTGCTAGGAGCCGGCCCGCTGATGACCGGCTGCTAGGAGTCAGCCCTTGTTGAGAGGGCTTGTAGAGCCTTGCCGCCTTCAGGCAGCCGGCCGGTTGGACAGCCGTCTAGGAGAAGGCGGCCCTGCGTCTTGGATGTTGGAGGGCGCAGTTGGCCCGATATTTTTTGAAGAGCCAGGGCGAGCTGGTTAGGCTACCCATGGTCATTTACTCCGACACTCGCCTATCTTTATGCTGGTGCCTTCTTTAGCTGGAGACAACCCAGCTCGTAGTGGATCATCATCAAAGCTGATACACACTTCTGTGATGCTATTGAACACAATGGCATCATCTACGCGATTGACAAAGCAGATGGCACCACGTATTGCTGGTACGACGCATGTAAGTTGTTTCCGTCTCATGTTAATGATGACGCCATGACACAGTTTGAACTTTTTGTGATGATTGACATATCCCTGTTTGAGCAGAATTTGAGTAGAACTATGGCAATGTATTAGAGACGCCGTAAATCAGCTATATTTGGAATGAGTTAATTCATGCGATTGTGACCATGTCATTACAGCCAATTTGTACTCCTGAATAATCAAACTGTTAGGAGTACATGGATATTCTCCTTATTTTACAGTAATCTATATACTACTACTAAATATGAGTGTGTATCAATGGCCATGTTAGTTTCCTCATTTTCATGATGTAGAAACATGCACCACACTGTTGGTTTCATCTAACCATACATTAGGGAAGTAAATGTGCATATTGTAAGTGCATCTAGTGCCCCTTAGTGATTTTGGTGTATTGAAGACTTATAGGTTAAGGGACTAATGCGTTTGTGAGTGTACACAGGTCTATAAGTCTATGAGGATTTTGATATTTACAGAGAAAGTCGACCCCTAAAAATGAAGTTCTTCAACTGAAGACTTTGATATTCTGAAGACTTTCTGAAGACTTTGAAAGTGAAGAAATTGGTGTGACCTTGAAGACTTGGTATTCATTTGAGGAACATGAAGCGTGAAGACTTTTGTTTTCGTAGTTTCATTTTCTCTTTCTTGAGTCATAGGAAACACCGTACTGTTAAAAGGGGTCGAGGAAATACTAAGGAAAAATTTCCATGTGATGCTCAACTCAAAATCCTACACCTACCAATCCCTTCGAATCAAGCCTTTGGAAATCTCATACAGTTCAGTCACTTTCTTCAGTGATAGAGACGAAGTTCTTCTGGTCGCTGATGAATTTGTTCTAACTGAGGAGTTAGGAATCCACCAGTGCGAATTTCCTACACAGTGAGGAACATGATAGCCCCGAGGAATTTGAGAGTCAAATTTCCGACCGTTGCTGTGCTGCGCGCTAGCTGTCCCAAAATATCTTATCCACCTAACGGTCATATCATTGAAGGGCATTTATGTCTTATCATGTCGGGCTGCTCCCTAGGCTACAACCACTAGCTGGTTGGCTGCTCCGAGAGAAACTTGACACTTGTCATTTGAGAGCAACCCATCCTCCGAGGACTTTGAGCGAAAATCATCAAGTGAGGAAAACCCAAAACCAAACCCCTACAAACCCAAAGTGATTGAGCATCATTGAAGAAATTGATCCTGCGTGGATCTGACGCTTGTTACCTTTGAAGACTGTGCTTCTTCCAGACGGTTAGGCGTCAAGGTCTAGAGCATCCAAGAGGAATTGTGGATCGCCGAGTGACCAAGTCTGTGAAGGTTTGGAAGTCGCCTGAAGACTTACCAAGAGTGATTGGACGAGGTCTGCGTGACCTTAGTTCAAGGAGAATACGGTGAGGACTAGGTGTCCTGAGCTGCGTGCTCAGCGACTGGGTGTCTGGGACTGTGTGTCCTCGTGTTTAAAGACTCAGCCGCTCCAACCAGACATACAACTGAGACAGCAGTTGGAACTGGTCTACCAAATCATTGTCTTCACCAACCTAACTGGTTCTATTTCCTTAACCCTTCATTTCCTCATTACTGTGTTGAGTGTTGTTCATATCTGTGTTTGAAGACTTTGACTGAAGACTTTCTCAATTTCCTCAGTTCAATTTCTTCAGTCTGTTTGTCTTCATCTTGTGTTATCCTGTGATTACGCTTTCTGTACTCTGTGCTAATCTTCATTTCATCATGATGACCATGCTTGTATTCTGCTATGTTTACCTCTGAGTACTTATTCCGCTGCCAATAGTTCTTCGCTCAGGAATTTCCTCACCGGCAAATTCCTCAGTGAAGAATTCATAAAAATCGCCTATTCACCCCCCTCTAGTCGATATAATGCACTTTCAATTGATATCAGAGCAAGGTACTCCCTTGTTCTGTGTGATTTTGGTTTAACCACCTGGAGTTTTAGTTATGTCGACCGCAGGTATGATCAAGGTCTCGACTGGGTGTGCTACCTTTGATGGGACGGACTACCCCTACTGGAAAAACAAGATGCGAATGCAGCTCGAGGCAATTGACAACGATCTCTGGTATGTTGTGGAAAATGGTGTTCCCTCTGTCTCTCCCTCACTGAACGCTACCGATGTGAAGAGATTCAAGCAACTCGATTCTCAAGCGAAGAATATCATATGTGGCCATCTGAGTAAAGGACAGTATGGAAGAGTGAGTGCTTTGGAAACTGCCAAGCTCATCTGGGACAGGTTGTCCAAAGTAAATGAAGGAGTCTCAACTCAGCGTGACTCTCGAGTTGATGTTCTTCGCAATCTCTTCAACTGCTTCAAAAGACTTGACAACGAAAATGTTCAACAAACCTTCAATCGCCTCACTGACATCTCAAATGAGCTTCAAGCGCTTGGTGCCACTGACATCACCGACCATGAGGTGGTGAAGAAATTGTTGAGATCGCTTGATTCCTCATTTGATACTCTGGCACTGATGATACAAGAGTGTGCTGACTACAAGTCACTTGATCCTGCCGATATCCTCGAAAGGCTAAATACTCACGAGTTCCAGCTTGCTGAAAAGAGAGATCTCTATGGTTCGAGCTATGGCAAACCACGTGCCCTGAAGGCCAAGGCTGTGTCTGAATCTGAGTGCGAAGACTCTGGTAGTAGCCTTGGAGATCCTGAAGAATTGAGCCAGGAGCTAGCACTGTTCGTGAAGAAATTCCAGAAGCTCTCAAGACGTGGTCGCTTTGGAAAATCCTCAAGAAGCAGTGATTCCTCATCAAGTGACTATAAGGGAAGGCTGTGCCACAAATGCAAGAAACCTGGTCATTATATTCAAGATTGTCCTCAGTGGGAAAAGGAATTGAAGAAGAAGAAATACAAGGATTACAGTTCTGATGATGCGAAGAAGAAGAAGAAATCGTCAAAATCTTCGTCATCAAAATCCTCGAAGCCTTCATCTCACAAGGAGAGCAGCTCTAAGAAGGCTCGGGCATTCATTGGCAAGGAAATGGACTCTGAAGCTGAATCTGAGGAACATGAGGTAGAGGAGGCGTCTGAAGAATCTGAATCTGGTGTGGCGAGTCTGGCCTTTGCTACTGCTTTCGTTAGCAAGTCCATCTTCAACACTGAAGAAACTGACCCCACCGACAAGGCTGATGAAGATAATGATGACTATGCTCCCACCTATTGCTTCGTGGCAAAAGGTGCCAAGGTACTCAAATACACCTCCTCTGAATCTACTGAAAATGAATCTGATGAGGATCTCAAGCCCAGCTACTCTAAACTTGCTAAGATTGCTATAAAACAACAAAGGGCTTTTGAAAAGTTTCAAAACATGCTACACAAAAGTGATGATATGTTGGGTGAAGAAATGGATCGCACTAAAGCCCTGACTGAATATCTTCAGAGACTTCAGTCTAGGTGTGATAATCTTCAAATTCATCATAACACTCTCTTATCTGATCATGAGAAATTTTCTTATGAATTTCTTCAAAGAAAGCAAGATCTTGAGAAGCTAAGAGTGAGTTATGAAGATCTTCAGAAGGAGCGTGATTCATTACTAGCTCAACAAATCAGCGCTTCTCAGGAAGAATTTGTTCCTCCATGCTTAAATTGCATTGAACGTGAATCTGCTAATTCTTCACCTGAATGTTCAAATGCTTCAACTGTTACAAATTCTTCACCTGCCTCTGCTATCACTAATTCCTCATCTAAGGACATCGCTAGTATCACTGACGATGCAGGGCTGAAGGAATTGTACATGACAGGCATGTACAAAAGCCTCAAAGGGCATCAGACTCTTTGTGATGTGCTTAAAAAGCAGATCCTCAATAGAAACCCTAGAAAAGAGGGTATCGCCTTTGAGAGGAAACTTAATGCTGATGGAACATATTGGAAGCCTGAGCAGTACCCCAAAACCTCATGGGTTGCTGCAAAGGGACCTCCAGTTGATCCATCTAACTTATCTGGCTTTACATGTGAATCTCCTCATCCTTCTGATGAGTCATTTGACTCCAACTATAAACTGTTCAAAAATCAGAATGGTGAAGTATTTGCTAGATATGTTGGCACTAACTGCAGGAATGGTTCTCCTATGAAGAAAATCTGGGTTCCCAAGAAATGTCGTGAAAGTCTTCAGGTGAATGTCCTCATGACACCACCTGTGAAGAACAGGAACCCCAGATCAAATTCTCCATATGGATCCAAGTCTTCATACGGACCAAATTCCTCACATGGATCAAATTCCTCAAAGGATCAAAGTCCTCATATGATTATCATCGTGCTAACAACTCTGTCTCGCAGGGTAGAGCTAAGGTCTATGAATATGCACATTATTCTTCAAACCATTATGTTCATAAGTCCTCGAAGAATTTCTCTGCTTATTCATATGCTTACCCTAACCCCTCTTATGTGAAACGAAATGGTTTGGCTTCTATGCCACCATTCTCATATGGTGCTCGCAGAGTGATGAACTCTTTGCCACCCCTTTAGATGTGGGTGGTGAAGAAAAAGAACTAATCTCTTCTGCAGGGTCAGGTCTCCAGACGTGCCTTAACGTCTGAAGAATTTGCTGGGGACCTGACAAAATTGCCTGAAAGGACGCAGGCGAATCATGATTAAATGAACTTTCATTTCACACGTCCTCCTACTGCTATATCCGTTTACTGCTTGATGAAATTCATCTGATGAACTTGATATCATATTCTTCACTGATGAAGCATATGAGATTGTAAGTTACACTAATTCATCTGCAGGATGATCAACCCAAAACTACTGAATGGGTCCTCGATAGTGGATGTACAAATCACATGACTGGTGACAAGAATCTATTGATGGATGCTCCCTTATCACCGTCACATCTGAAGCATATCATCTTTGCTGACAAAGGCAAAAGTCAGGTATTGGGTCTTGGTAAGGTTGCGATCTCTAAGGATAAACACATGGACAAAGTCATGTTTGTCGAGTCCTTAGGATACAACCTCATGTCAGTCTCAATGCTTTGTGATCTTGATATGGTTGTTGTCTTTGGCAAGTATCGCTGTGTTGTGATTATGGAAGCTGACAATTCCAAAGTCTTCGAAGGCTTTAGGAGAGGAGATTTGTATATTGTTGATTTCTCTACAGGACCACAACCAGCCGTGTGCCTACTTACAAAAGCTTCAGAAGGCTGGCTATGGCATCGACAACTTGGTCATGCAGGCATGAGGAATTTGCACACGCTTGCAAAGAAGAAGCATGTCATTGGCATTGAGAATGTCAAATTCCTCAATAATCACTTATGCGGAGCCTGTGAAGCTGGAAAAATGACCAATGCCAAGCATCCAGTGAAGACTATCATGACCACTACTCGTCCATTCGAATTGCTTCACATGGACCTCTTCGGACCTAATCATTACTCAGCAGTCACTAATGATGCATCTCTATATGGTTTTGTCATTGTTGATGATTACTCTCGATATACATGGGTACACATTGTTACTTACAAACATGAAGTGCAGGAAGTCTTCAAACGTTTTTCCTCGAGGGCTTCAACCAACTTTGGTGAGACGATCAAGCACATCAGAAGTTGTCGGTGTACTAGAGTAGGGGTACCCTAGTATCCCGAACTTGTGCACGGGCAGTTGCAGCACCCCGTGGCAAGGCTTGCCGGGTGACCGCCAAGGTCCTCCGTGGTTCCTTTGGAGCCATTCAAGAACAAAGTATTCAAGCCAAGGAGACAAGGCCCCGGCAAGAGGAGCTTGCCGGGAAGGCCAAACCAAGGCATCTCAAGGAACTTGCCGCGACGCGCAACGCGTCCCGGCGAGGCCCGGCGAGCGACAAGCTTCCGGACGCGACAAGACAACGACTGCGGCAAGGCGCTTGCCGCGACAAGCTACCACTCTGTACCCGCGTTCCAGCACATGCACCAACGTATCGCCCTGGGGCCTTTCTAGGCGCGCGTGGCAAAAGCTGTGCAGCCAGCGGTGCGCGGTGGCAAGCGGCGCTGACAAGATCACCATCGTGGCAAGCGATGGCGTCCCTGACGGTCCCTGTTTGCTCTATTTGGGCGACGCAGACGGGCATTTAATGCCTTTGTCCCCTGTGTATGATACACTGTACAGGTAGTTGTACCTACCGCAATTCCTTTTCCATTTTTACCCTTGTCTATGTTGCCACCTGTCGGTGACCCCTTGAGCATATAAAAGGAGGCCCATGCGCAACGTAGAAGGGGTTCGAAGGCAGAAAACACTCACGCTCGGTCTCGTTAGAAGCTAGGGTGTACTGTAGCACTCAGCGCTCCCGAGCAAGAACTCAATACACTCAGACATGCAGCAGTAGGAGTATTATCTCTCCGGAGAGCTCCGAAGCTGGGTAAGCTGCTCGTGTGCTTCGCCTCGATCCGCTCTTCGTGCGATCTCCGCCCCCCGCCGAACCGAAAGGGGCTCGGTCCGCCGGTCCCATAGGTGTTTGTGGATCAGTTTCCCCGAAATCTTTGGTGCGCCAGGTAGGGGGTGTCGAGATTGTGTGAACCTGATCCGGCGTTCACACGAGCTAGATCTTCATCTTCTTCATCGACATGCCACCGAAGAAGAAGGCTTCAGAGGCAGCTGTTCCGTCCACGTCGATCCCACCACCACCAGAGCAAACGGGTGGTGGGGTAGACGCCAGCGGAAGGACGGGCATCGACGAGGGAGCTCACGGTGCTGCCAGGTCCAAGGACAAGGCTGCGCAGACCCCGGCGTCCGTACATACACCGCGCCCATCTCAGGAGGCGCAGGACCGACAACGTCATGGTATTCGCTGTGCCATACGTTCGTTGGGCCAATATCGAGCCGGTGGATCTCGGGGTGCTCAAGACCAGCATGCACGCCAACATGCGGCACGAGCGAGGCACAGTCGCCTGGATGGGATACTGCTCCTTCTAACATAGTTAGAAGTCCGAGCATATCCCGCTCCTCGCACCGTTCGCCACTGCTGCACACCACTCCATCAGAAGCTTTGGCGCGAGCTCAACTGCTCCTGGATTACCCTCCAACTGCAGAAAAGATCGACGAATGGAGGGCCACCATTCAGAGTCTCATCGGCTTCGCCAACGGCGACACTCCGCGGCAGCCGAGTACATCGCTGCTGCTGCAGGACTGCCAGGCGCGAGCCGGTGGCGACGAAATCGGTGGGGGTGCAACCACCATGCACTCTCCACCCCGAAGGCCAAGATCGCCGACTCGCCGGATCCACCTCGACAGCGACTCCACCGCATCATCAGATCCACGAGCTCGTCGCGATCAGCACCAAGTTCTTCACGAACGACAGCAAGAAGACGCTCGTACTCGCATCGAGCGCCAAAGAGAAGTGCGACGTCAATCGGACCAGCGCGCTGGGCCCTCTGTCGACATGCATGCGCCAGGGGAACCAGGCGACTTGCCGTACGCAGTAGGTTGCCCTGCGTTCACTCGTGAGCTGCGGCAGGTCCAGTGGCCCAACACGAAGAACTTCAAACCAGATGTACCAGAGAAGTACGACGACAAGTCGCACCCGTCGGAGTTCCTCAGCATCTACACCATCGTGGTGCAAGCTGCCGGGGGGCAGGACGACAAGATCCTTGCCAACTACTTCCCGCTGGTGCTCAAGCACAATGTCAGATCCTGGCTCATGCACTTGCCGGACAACTCCATATCTTCCTGGGCAGATCTATGCCATCAGTTTGTCGGCGCCTTTACAGTCGGCCACAAGCCTCATGGCCAAGAGAGCGACCTTCATCTGCTTGCCCAGAAGGAAGGAGAGCCCCTGCGCAAGTATATTCAGAGATTCAGCCGTGTACAGCACAACATCCCAGATGTCCACCCTGCCGCGGTCATCAGCGCGTTTCATCAGAACGTGCGAAACTGCAGGATGCGGGAGGAGATGGCGATGTGCAAGATCAGAGACGTCAGTGAGCTATATGCCCTGGCCGACAAGTGTGCACGTGCTGAGGAAGGGAGGAAACTCCCCGGAGAGAATACAGAAGCAGGAGGATCTGATAGTGAGGATGCTGCCCCGGCAAAGAAAAACCAGCGGTGGAACAACAGGAAGAAGAAAGGCAAAGATGTGCTAGTCGTTGAGCAGTGCGGCAACGGAGGTGGCGCCAAGAAAGCCAAATCTGGTAGCTCCGTCAAGGAGATTGCCGCAGGCACCAACTACCAGGCTGCGGCGGTCGCCGACAAGCAGGACGGCACCAACAAGCAGTACTGCAAGATCCACCGCACCAAGGGCCATGACCTCCAAAGCTGCAAAAAGGTCGAGCAGCTTGTCGAGCAGCAGAAGGCTGAATACGAGGGACGCGACAGGGAGAAGGCCCAGGAAGGTGCTGGGGGAGCCGGCAAGAAACGCCCCGGCCGAGGAGGACGCCGCGGCAAGGCCAAGCAGCGGCAAGGAGACAGACCTCCCCGCGGCCGCGACAAGGATGAAGATGACGACGACGATGAAGATATGGATGATGACGAGACCGATGAGCAGGAGTTCCAGAAAGCCACAGAGGTCCTGTGCGTTGACGGCAGTGCTTCTCTGCATACTTCACACCGCCAGCTCAAGCAGTGGGTGCCGGAAGTCAATGCGGCAGAACCACCCGTCGAATCACGCAGGCCTCTGAAATGGTCCAGCACGCCTATCATCTTTGATATTGGGGACCACCCTGATCGCATAACTGCGGTCGGGTGCTTGCCGATGTTGGTTTCACCAACTATCCTCAACCTCAAGGTCACTAAGATGCTAGTTGACGGCGGGGCCGGCTTGAACCTGATCTCCTCTGCGGTACTCCAGAAACTCCAGATCCCTGACAGCGAGCTCGAAGAGACTGACACATTCCAAGGAATCAATCCGGGAAGGAGCAAGCCGAAGGGAAAGATCACGTTGCCGGTGACATTTGGCAGCAAGTTGAACTTCAGGACTGAGAGGGTCACTTTTGACGTTGCTGACTTTCCATTGCCTTACAATGGGATACTCGGCCGTCCAGCACTCGCCAAATTCATGGCAACCTCTCACTATGCATACAACATGCTGAAGATGCCAGGCCCAATAAGTGTCATCTCTGTCCCTGGCGACAAGAAGGATGCTCTTATCTACGCCGACAAGATCTACCGAGAAGCAACAGCAGCAACAGATCGCAAGTCACTTGCCGTTGAAGCTCCCGGGGGGAAGAAGAAGACCAAGTCCGGCAAGAGTTCTGATCCCCACTTCGGCAAGCGCACCTCTTCGGAGTGCTGCGCTACCGTCAAGGACGCACCATCGAGTTCCACCGGCAAGTGTAAGAAGACAATGGCAGCTCCATCAGAGACCAAGAAGGTGTCCGCCAAGGAGGACGACACTGGTGGTACCTTCACCATCAGTGCCACTCTCGACCCTAAATAGGAAAGCGTGCTCGTTGCTTTCCTGCGGGCGAACGTCGACGTGTTTGCGTGGCAATCGTCTGACATCCCCGGTGTTCCCAGGAAAGTAATCGAGCACCATCTTGCCGTCTGTCCTCATGCGCGGCGCGTCAAGCAGAAAGTCAGGAAACAAGCGGTGGAGCACCAAGAATTCATCGCAGAAGAAATCAAGAAATTGGAAGCAGCAGGCCTTGTCAGAGGAGTGCTCCATCCTACGTGGTTGGCCAATCCTGTAGTTGTGCGCAAGGCAAACGGGAAATGGAGGCTTTGTATCGACTTTACCGATGTCAATAAAGCTTGTCCCAAAGACCCATTTCCCTTGCCACGCATCGACCAGATTGTTGACTCCACGGCCGGATGTGACTTGCTTTCATTTCTTGACGCATACTCAGGATACCATCAGATCTTCATGGCAGAAGAGGATGAGGAGAAGACCGCATTCATCACTCCATGTGGCACATACTGTTTCGTACGGATGCCTTTCGGTTTAAAGAATGCTGGTTCAACATTTGCGAGGGTAGTCCATGTCGCTTTTGAGCCACAAATACACAGAAATGTGGAAGCCTACATGGATGACATAGTGGTCAAGAGCAAGGACAAGGCAACTCTGATTCAAGATTTAGACGAAACCTTTGCAAATCTGCGCAAGATCAACCTCAAGCTTAACCCCGAGAAGTGTGTGTTCGGAGTCCCCTCCGGCAAGCTTCTCGGGTTCTTCGTGTCTCAGCGGGGAATTGAAGCCAATCCCGACAAGATCAAGGCCATTGAGCAGATTGAAGCACCAAAGCGCGTCAAGGATGTACGAAGACTTGCCGGTTGCGTGGCTGCTCTCAGCAGGTTTATCTCTAGGTCTGCTGAGCGCGCCCTGCCGTTTTTCAAAGTATTGAAAAAGGCAGGTCCAATGAAATGGACTCCGGAAGCGGAGGCTGCGCTGCAGGACTTGAAGAGATACCTGTCCTCCACTCCAACACTTGTCGCACCTAAGCCACAAGAGAAGTTGCTGCTATATATAGCGGCAACCAATCAAGTGGTTAGTGCTGCGTTAGTGGTGGAGAGGGAGGCAGATGATGATCCAGCAACCATGGCAGATGCATCCAGCGACAAGCAGGGGACTTCACCGACAAGCTCTGGTCCCGACAAAGATGGATCTGCGCAGACGCGTGAGGAGATGCAGAAGAGAATGGTGCAGCGCCCAGTTTACTTTGTCAGTTCCCTTCTGCAGGGGGCTAGGTCAAGGTACTCTAGTGTGTAGAAATTGCTTTTCCGCCTTCTCATGGCCTCGAGAAAGCTGCGCTATTACTTCCAAGCACATGAGATCACAGTCGTCACTCGTTTTCCGCTGAAGAGGATACTGCAAAATCCAGAAGCAACAGGCAGGATTGTCGAGTGGGCACTGGAACTGTCAAGCTTTGGCCTCAAGTTTGAGAGCACTTCAACTATCCAAAGCAGAGCATTGGCAGAGTTCATAGCAGAGTGGACACCAACACAAGATGAAGAAATTCCAGAAACGAGCATCCTTGTCAAGGAAGCAAGCAAAGAGTGGTTGATGTACTTTGATGGTGCCTTCTCGCTGCAAGGCGCCGGTGCGGGCGTGCTACTTGTTGCACCCACCGAAGAGCACCTCAAGTACGTAGTCCAGATGCACTTTCCCAAGGAGCAAGCAACAAACAATACCGCAGAGCATGAAGGTTTGCTTGCCGGTCTCAGGATCGCAGCAGACCTTGGGATCAAGAAGCTCATTGTCAGGGGTGACTCACAGCTTGTCATCCGCCAAGTGAATAAGAATTATCAGAGTCTGTTGATGGAAGCTTACGTTGATGAAGTGAGAAAGCTAGAAGAGCACTTTGACGGCCTACAGATGGAACATGTTCCAAGAGCTCAGAACGACATTGCCGATGGCCCGTCGAAGTGCGCCGCACTTAAGTTACCTGTGGAACCAGGGATCTTTATGCTCAAACTGCATCTATAACGCCATCAACTGGACAGAGCAAGAAGAGGAAGTTGATTTCCGGAGACTATTTTCCGGCAGAACTCCCTGAAGCCGCCGCCAAGAAGGTCCCCAAGATCAACACCAAGGGTGCTGAGGAGCAGTCTGCTCCGGCAAGCCTTAGGGTTTGTTCCATTGAAGCAGACGCTCCCGACAAGTTTTGCTCCGGCAAGCTTGTCGGGGAACGTCAATCTCCGGCTGAGCCGCAGGTTCTCGCCGTAGAAGCGGATGTTCCCGCAGCAGTAGATGTGCCTTTAGTCCTTGTTGTCGAGCTGCAAGCTCCAGCATGGGCACAGCAGATTGTCCGTTTCCTTCAAACAGGAGAACTTCCCGAAGAGCAAGAAGAAGCGGAAAGAGTAGCCCGACAGTCAAGTATGTACCAGTTTGTTGACAACACACTGTACAGAAGAAGACTCAACGGTGTGAAATTGAAGTGTATTCCCCGGGAAGACGGACAAAAGCTGTTGGCAGAGATACATGGAGGCATATGTGGTCACCACATTGGCGCAAGAGCACTTGCCGGCAATGCTTTCCGGCAAGGTTTCTTTTGGCCGACAGCCCTCCAGGATGCAACTGCACAAGTAACCAAGTGTGAAGCGTGCCAGTTCCATTCCAAGCAGATACACCAGCCAGCTCAAGTTCTCCAGACGATCCCTTTATCCTGGCCATTTTCGGTCTGGGGGCTCGACATCCTCGGCCCCTTTCCCCGAGCTGTCAGGGGCTTTGAGTACTTGTACGTTGCAATCGACAAGTTCACAAAGTGGCCGGAAGTGGAACCAGTGAGGAAGGTGACAGCACAGTCAGCAGTCAAGTTCTTCAGGTCGATTGTTTGCCGTTTCGGGATCTAACAGGATCATCACCGACAACGGCACACAATTCACGAGCCGCACCTTCATGCAGTACGTCCAAGATCTTGGCGCCAAGGTCTGCTTCGCTTCTGTTGCTCATCCGAGAAGCAACGGTCAAGAGGAGAGGGCGAATGCTGAAGTGCTGCGTGGGCTCAAGACCAGGACTTTCGACAGGCTGCGCAAGTGCGGAAAGAACTGGATTGAGGAGCTGCCGGTGGCTCTTTGGTCGATCAGGACGACGCCAAATCGAGCCACTGGCCAGACACCTTTCGCTCTAGTCTATGGAGCAGAGGCAGTTCTCCCCACAGAACTCGTATACGGGTCACCTTGAGTGCTCGCTTATGATGAGCTTGAGCAAGAGCAGTTGCGACAAGATGACGCGCTGCTCCTTGAGGAAGACCGTCTTCAGGCCGCTGTATGAGCTGCTCGATACCAGCAAGCTTTGCACCGCTACCATAGCCGCAAAGTTAATGCCAGAAGTCTCGAGGAAGGCGACCTTGTTCTTTGGCGCGTTCAGTCCGCCAAGAATTCCAACAAGTTGACGCCGAAGTGGGAAGGCCCTTACCGGGTGAAACGAGTCACTAGGCCTGGCGCTGTCCGCCTTGAGACCGAAGATGGCATACCGGTGAGCAACTCCTGGAACATTGAGCATCTTCGTAAGTTTTACCCTTAGGGCGCGGTTGCCGGAACCTGTTCCGGCAACCACCTTTTGTACAAGTCTTGCCGATGTTGCATGTAATCCTTCGTACAAAGCCAGGCGCAGACCCTGTGCATAAATAAAGCTCATGTGCTCCGTGCATCCTGTCAATTTCATGCTTTCTATTTTTTGCATGTGTTATCTGACACTTTCTGCAGCGCCTACCCCCGGTAAGCAATAACGAGCCATAAGGCTCCATATCTTTATTTTCTCTTCTTTCTCTTTCTCAAAGAAAGGAAGGTCCCCTCGCCCACAAGTTTGCCGGGGGGAAAGGAGAAGATAATGGTGTGGACCAGGCATTGTTCAAGAAAGTTTCGCCTTACCGGGGAGCAAACAACAGATAAGCTAAGTTGCTAAAGTTTGAGCAATCAGTTTTAAAATTTTTAAGTTATCTTCCTCGAACGACCATGCTTTGTATGGAAAACCTGTGCACGGAGGAACCAACTCGTAGCTAGTTGCGCCCTTACTTTGCTTCGAGTCCGCTCAACAACTTAAGTGAGCTGCGACTAGTTGCGACAAGGTTTCTTGTCGGAAGCGGCACCGCCAGCAGGCTGCTGACGTCCTGCACTCAGCGCTCGCGGCTAAGGTGCCTGCGCCGACAAGTTCCCTAAAAGCGTAGGGCAAAAACATACAAAGGAAGGAATCAAGTAAAGGAAATAACATAGCAATCGCTACCCAAAATAGAGTCATATTACAAGATAGCTTGTCGCAGCTCTAACAGATTGTTCTCATGACATGACCAGCAGCGACAAGAAAAAGAGAAAATGGGCGGCCTAATCTACGTGATCGCCCTCAACCCTCTTGATTCCGCTCACCTTGTCCACAATGGGTGCGACAAGGGTCTTGAGCGCTTCCAGATCAGCATCCGGCGGCAAGGTCCTGAGGACGTTGGTGAGGTTGAGGCCTGGGTTGCGGAAGGCCACCTTCACCAGCACCTTTTGAAGAGCTCCCGCGCAGATCTTGCGCGATTCGTCGGTCAACTGCTTTGGGATCTTCTCCCGGAGTCGCTAGAGGGCCGTCGCCACGCCTTTGAAGAACAAGCTGAGCTTGGCACTGGGTTGGAGGTGCTCATCGGAGGAACACCCGAGATCCTCCATCCCCAGCTGCGCCAGCTCCCTGTCGATGGCTGCGGCAACATCCACGAGACCCCCCGTCTAGTGCTCCACGTTCTCCCTAAAAGTGTTCTGGGCGGCAGCAGCACTCGCCAGCAGCGCCTCGTCGGCCTTGATCTTCTTCTTCAAGGCCACCTCTTGCTCCCTAGCACCGTCCAGCGTCTTGGTCAAAGTAGTCAGCTTCAACTCAAGATCTGCGTTGGAGTCCTTGGTGGCGCTAAGCTCCTTGCTCCTCTCGGCGAGACGACCCTGCAGCTCGCCAAGGGTGTAGACGTCCTTCTCCCTTGAGCGCAGCAAGCTCCTCGCCGCTCGCCTTGAGATCGGCCTCCAGCTACGCCACCTTCGTCTCCAGCTCCTTTTTGGCGGCCTCGGCAACTGCTGCAGCATCCTCTGCTTCCTTGAGAGCCCCGGCAAATGTTTGCTCGCGCGCAGCAAGCTCCTCCTCGTGGCTGTCAAGGTTGACCTTCCGCTGCGCCAACTCGCCTTCCTGCGTAGACAGCTTCTCGGCAGCAAGCCATTGTTGCTCTTCAACTTCAGCCTTCTCGAGGAGGAAGGTTTTCCACTCCTCGGCAAGTTGCTCCCGTCACTCTGCCAGGGCCCGGAGAGCTTCCTGGTTAAGACCCCAGAGCTCCTCCGCGCGCTTCTCAATGTCCACTCCCGCCTTCGCGACAAGCGCTTCTCGGGATTCCAGCTTGGCCTGTCGAGCGCGGTATAGCGACAACAGCTTCCGCAGCAGCCGCTCCTCCTCACGCTCGCCGCTGCTCGGCGCGTCGACAAGCATCAGCCCAGCGAAGGCGAGCAACTCTTCATCGAAGATTTCTCCTTCGACCGGCGCCCTGGAGCTTGACGCCCAGGGGAGCTTGATGAAGACGCCATCGCCGGCCTTCAAATAGGCGCCAGGCTGGGGCTCTTCGGAGCCTGACGCTGCAGCAGCGGCGGAGGGATCGACGGTCGGCGTAGCGCCTGACACTCTTGCGGCCTCGGGGCCGTCAGTACGATCGCCGGACCCCTCGCCAGCTTCTGTGGCAGCAGCTTTGGCGGCCTCTTTGCCGGCGGGATCATCAGCGCCGGCCTCTTCTTCGGTGGGAGCGGCGTCGTCGGTATTGCCACGCGCGTTCTCCTCGCCGGCGACCTCGGTTTCCATCGGCTCCGTGGCAGATGGATCTGATGACCGGAAAAGGGAGAAAAGTCAAGCAAATATTCAAAAAGAAAATCAGAAGAAGAAGAACCCAAGGGAAGTTTTCAAGCAAGAGGATTACCTGCACTAGGTTCTACAGTTGTGGCCTCCACCACCGGGGGGTCGCTGGTGCTGTCCCTTGCCGGAGAACTGTCCCTTGCCGGAGACTTCTCCCTTATCAAAAAATTCTCCCTTGCCGGAGAGTGCCCCCTTGCTGGGGAATCCTCCCTTGGCGGTGTAGTCGAAGCAGATGGCATGTCGAGGGCGGCTTCCGGGCACTCCTGGTGAGGCTGCTCTGCTCCTACACAAACCAATAATCAGATGTCAGCAAAGAATGAGCACCCATGTGCGCCTAACAGCAGGAAGTAAACCATATACTTACGCTGGGGGCTGCTTTGGGGAATATTTGCCGGGTCCGGCACGGTGGTCTCGGACACGTCCCCTGCTGTCGCGGTGGGTTCGTCCTCAATGACAATCACCGGGGCTTTGGCTCTCTTTGCCGCTCTTTGGGCCAGAGTCCTGAAAAGGAATGGGTTCGGAGCAAAGCAAATCAGATACAAGACAAGACAGCAAGAATTGAAGAACTACAAGTACAGCAGAGAATCTTACTCTTCTTCTTCCTCGTTGGAGCTGAGCGCGGAGAGATCGAAGTCCGGCTCGCCTCCGGCGCGACGAGGCGGAGGAGTAGGTTCCCTTAGCCGCTTGGCAGGAGCAGAAGCGATGGACCGGGAGGACCCCGCTCCAGTTGCCGCAGTGGCGTGAGGTGCTCCCGCGGCAACAGTGCTTGCCGCAGTGGAGCGCGTCGCGCGGCGCGGCGGCTAGTGACTCATCTGCCACCCTGCTACGTCCCCGGCCTTGCGGAGACGCCTTCTTGGTGGAGCCGGGGGCTCCGCTTGCGGCGAGCTGGCTGAAGGTGGGGACGAGGGGGAGTCGATCTTCAACGGGTCGCTCGCGCCCTCGGCGGGCTCGCTCGACTCAGCTTCAGGCCCGGCAAGCTCTCCTTCGCCGGCAAGCTCCTCTCGCTCGACAAGGCTTGCCGCCTCTGCTGCCTCTGCCTCCTCCAGGTGAATCCAAACTCGCCCGCGGCAGCGGCTGCCGCCGCCTCTTCCAGCCTAGTGGCGATGCGCTACACCTCATCGTCGGTGGTGTCGCGAGTAAGGCTCTTTTGTTCATCGGGGCGGATCGGCACTTCTACCAAGCCGTCAAAGAACTCCCGCACGACGTCGTCTGCAGGCTCTTGCCAAGTTGGGACAATTCCGTGCGAATCGCACAGCGGCATCATTGCACGGATGCGGTCGAGCGAGGAGTTGTTGCACAGCGGAACGACGCCCCTCGGCAACCTGAACGCTTCGGGATGTTTAGGATCGTGCTTGAACAGTTCCAGGAGCATCGCTTCCAGTTCCAGGACAGTGAAGTTGAAGTTGAGGCCCGGGCGCAGCCTCATGATATCCGCCGCATTCTGGAACTCTCAGGCGGGTCTCCTCCTCTCCTGCAGGGGGGCCATGCGGCGGCGAAGAAAATCTGCGCCAACGGCGCCTACAGTGAGCCCGGCAAGCCTAAGGCGTAGGATCCAGGTGACGGCAATCTTCAGCCTATTGTCTTCCGGGGACACGTTGCTCCAATCGTTGCCGCGCACCACTGGGGCTTGGCGCTGGGCGGTAAATGGCTGCGGGTTCTCCTCGACAATCCAGCACCAGTCTGCTCTCCATTCATCCCACTTGTTGCAGAGCTCTCCCTCCAGATAAGCTTCCTTCTTGCTGGTTCTCGAGATCCAGGCGATTCTGCCGGATAAAGGCTCCCCTCTCTCAACTCGAGGCATAAAGAAGTGGCGGAAAAGAGCTACATTTGGATAGACTCCGACAAAGTTTTCGCAGAGATGTGCGAAAACTACCTTGGTCAGAACGACATTGGGGGTGAAGTCAAGGAGGCGGAACCCATAGGTGTTCATAATGTCGCAGAAAAATTCAGAGAAAGGCGGGCAGAGCCCGCAGTAGAAGAACAACGCGAAGAAAGGGTATCCATTCGGAGCCAGTTCCGAAGCGGCAGCTGAGAGTACCTTCGCGCGCAGATGCGCTCGCGTCTCCGTCGACGAGAAGAGGTAGTAATACTCCCTCAGCTCCTTCG